>NC_060234.1:34912364-35216631 GCF_021155775.2 Neodiprion pinetum
CCTGCCGTGCACGTGTAGGTGCGAGCCCCTATGCTTCTTTTCTTTCCAACACCCAATCGCATTTTGATCAGCTAAGCGACTAAGTCTGTGGATTCTTTCAATGACTGTGAGTGGGCGGATTAACAATGCTGTAATATAGGTGTGCGCTAAGAGTTGGTATGTCCAGTCATACACGGAATCTGTTCGTCGATGCTTCGTGAAAGTTAATGCAGTTTCTCCGGGCGACCTTTCCTTTGCGCAAAAAATTAACTATACATGCAAATCCTTGACTGCGACATGCAATATGCCACTTGCAGACACGTCAAAGTATGCATTGCACGGTACGCACATCTCAAACTTCCAATTCGAAGAATGGTGGGCGTTCTAATCTCGTAGGTCGCAATTTCCGGCGGTGTATTGTTAATCAAAAATCGTTATCTGGTGTTCTCTTGTATCTATTTCCCGCAGGAAACGTTCGAAGTAAATGAGCACAATAGTATAGATTACATATTTTGCGTGTATTTATATCATAAAATGAATGTGGTAGGTGGGAAAACCAATATTTCAAATTGAAAAAAAGGATAAAACACACGTAGGCTGTTGTACGAAAAAATGTAGTGACAAGAGAACGGGGATTTTGTTGTTTGGGGAAAAACGTAAATAAAGATTGTGGTATACCTAGCTTTGTTTTCGTGATGTTGATTGTGAGGTATATTCATTTGCTATATACCTATAGTTAGCAGCTCGTACTGTGCAAAGCTCATGTAGCTCTATACCCAGAATTTGTAGAATAAAATACAAAATAACCATAAATAACGGTTCGATCCTTATATTTCATATTTCCTCGCTGAAGCCTCAGCCCGAAAGACTCGCATGTCATCAACAGCACGCAGAGTACAAGTAAGCGCTCGAGGTAATAAAGAAGAGCCTTTTCCTATATGGGTATGTATACTCGTATGATATTCTCTTGCAAAATGCTATCAAGTTTATTTTATGTCGACGAGGGAGCGTGGTCTGGGATAGCGCTTCCTCGCGGAAGAGAAAAGTTTAACGAGAGGATTTGCTCGATACGAAAGAAAAAATATATAATATGCAGGTACGCGTATAGGTATAATATACATACATATGTAAATGGAAATAAAGATGGGTGAAAAAGTTGATGTGAATTTTTCACAACGCTACTACAACCTAGGTATCACGATTTCCTGGTGTAGCTACAGGAGATCGGAACAAAGTGGCTTTCAGGGGGTGGAAGATTCGAATTCCTCCACCGTCTTAGGGTCGGGGACGGTAGCAACTGGAATTGCTGAAAATTGCATGGATCATTTTTTTTCTCTCTTCATCGCGCTAAAAAACTCAAAGTAAATGAAGAATCACACAGGAACGATCGTATGTGTACTTAACGTGTACGTGGGAACTTTGAAATATTCAACAATTTCACTTTGCCTCATCGCATGTACCCATATTCTGCCTAAGCAGTGATTGCTATTCTATTGCTTACGTTCATCGGTGCTTTTTGAAGGTCGTGGCTCAATCGATATCGGAATCTGAAACGCATTGAGTTAAAGTATTTCAATTCTCCTTCGCTACCTCATTAGCATTCGTTTCAGTTGCAGTATCACATACGACCTCCTTGACTGTCGAGTCAACGAGTCAGCGAGTATTTAGAGAACGAAGCTGTCGTATATCTTCAATACAATAATAAATACTGTATCAAGAAACGTGATCCTCACAGCGCGTATTACTTCTGCTGAAGCTCAGCTGCGGCCGAGGAAGTTACGCTTACTTAGCGAGTTCGAGCGTACACACTAAGGGTTTTTACACGTTAATTATTGTTAGCTACTGAGGCACGTCCGATGCGGGATGATAACAAGACTTCTTTATACGCCATCACTGCTGGCACATGGTCAAAAGGAAATTGGATAATTACTGCCTACTTAAAACGTATTATAAGTACATCCCACGGAGTCTCCCTTTTCTCTCCCATCTCGTTACCGTGCGTATAACCAGATTAGCGTAATAATAAGCGTATTCAATTAGCCACGTACAATATCGCTTGACGGCAACGTAACGCTGGAACTGTGCGGTGGTTTTAATTTTAAATTTCAAAAAAACTTTAACCACGTTACTCCATGAGCAATGGCCAGCTTTCGTTATTTTGTTCAGTAGCACGTGCGAAAGTTGATGAGGATTTTATGAAACTACTTTTTTGTAATCGTCGTACAATACCCGAAGTGATCAAAATCATTTGGGCAATTCCAATTAAATGAGAGATAGATAAACTTGAGAACATTATAAGACCGTCTAATAGATACATTAATTTCAGCCGTCTCAGAAGTTTTCGAATCGAGGCTGCTTCCATCCGAGCACCGGTTAGTATTCACGCT
This sequence comes from Neodiprion pinetum, assembly GCF_021155775.2. Classification (NCBI taxonomy): domain Eukaryota; kingdom Metazoa; phylum Arthropoda; class Insecta; order Hymenoptera; family Diprionidae; genus Neodiprion; species Neodiprion pinetum. The sequence goes on from NC_060234.1 coordinate 34,914,731, forward strand.
GTACACCTACAACGAATATACATAGATTTGTGTCCTAGGTTGTTCGGTTTCCCGCTATAGCGGTACCATTTAAGCTTGGCGAATTGAATTTGCAAACGTGGAAAGCGGCTGTAGCTCCAATCACTCGAGATTCAATTATAAACCGGTATTTGTTATGTTTCAGGAAACAAGTCCGCAGCACCGATATAAATTCAATGATCGATAATTCCGTTAAAAATGACGTGTTCGTTGATAAAGCTCATCCTGCGATCGGTGTCACGAGAATAATTATGTGAAAATTTTATAACTACAGTGTATGTCGGATACCGCTCATCAGAATTATGTTATGTGCGGGAACCAATTACAGATTTTATTGCCAGTATTGGCTGCGTTGCAAATGCTCTTGCGGCACTTCTACAGGGTAAAAATAATGAAATGAACACTAATAAATGACAATTTGAAGGAATTTGATTGCAGATGAAACAGTTTTGTTACGTTACTTGATTCTTTCCGTGACAAAAAGTTCCCCGCCATCTCGTAACTCCCAAACAATACTAAAATGAACTATTTTCCTGACAAACCAGAGCCTCGGAGATGAATGATCTAATAAAGTTTATCGCGTCGTTGAAAGCTTGCGTTACGAGAATTTTACGACAAAAAAAAAAAAAAAACAATGTTTGGGGTATCATCCAAAGAAAAAATATGTTTCCAAACTGTCGCTGTATTTCTAACTGACCTATTCCCGTGACGAATAAGCCGTCTTTCGGTTGATTTCAACAGATTATAGGTACCCTCAAGCAAGCGATATTGTCCGGTACCTCCGCACGATAAAGGCCTACCGCTGAGACATGTGGTTCATAAATTGCGGTCCACGTCCCTGTCACTCACAATTAGAGGAACTTTAAATCTTTTTTACACATAAAAATTTCCAAATCCTGCACTGAGCTGGCTTGTTCTGTGTGTTTTTCATCAGGTCCCAAGCCACGTCTGGAGTCGTAACAAGTTTTTATTTTAGCAGCTACTATAGTGCGCGACTCTCCATAATCTGCGGCATAAGACAATAATTCTTCGAAGACAGAACGGTTTTTTTAAATCTGTTCCTAGACTTGTATTAAACAGAACACTTTCTATCAGTAGATATACATTTCACACGTTCTTGCCGGGAATTAGCATTTCAAGACATCGTATTCCTTTGTTTCTAGTTTCGACTGAGAAATTATACGAAATTGATTGTGAGTCGGCTTCTAGGAAGTTTATCAATTATTTGAAAAAACAAAAATCTTTTTTTCCCATATTTTCATTTTCATTAATAATGGGAAAATCGGAAAATTATAGCCCTGATCCGTTCAGGAAAGTCAATTTTTTTTTAATGTAGTATATACCGTAAATGTCTCTTAAAATGGGCATCTGATATATTTGGTGTCTTACGTTAATCATTCTTATTGTGAGTTTACTCTAAACGTAAGTAAAGGTCCTGGTTTCAAGAAAAACTACCTGATAATTTTTATTGCCGATACACGTTTAACGTGCTTTAGTCCAAGGTGTTCGAAACATAAAATATATCATTTCTGATACTCTTTGATTTTAAAATGCTTGAAATACCCTGGATCATGGGCTCTGGATACACTGAAAAATGTAATAAAACAAAACCACTATTGTACAAACTCGTAAAAATTTATAGCACTATAGCTTTGTAGAACGCACGCGAATTATGAGTTATTTGAAATGACTCCTCAAGCCAGTATTGTACTAGTCAATCAGTTTCGAGAAATTTGATACTTAATTCATAATTCATATATGGCTATAATTCTTTGCCATTGAACACTGGTCACGGTAGATTACACATGGTTACGAAGCAGTATTAGCTTGACCCAATAATAGGCCTCAGTACCTACTGTAGTATACACGGTGTCTTTATACTATAAAGGTGATCTCGCGTCATTTCTCCCATATCAATTGAATTGTTATTCACGCTGAAAACTGCACCTCTACCGAGCGTAGGCATATAAGATTGCAAGCTCATTTTTGCAACAAAAATATCGATAAAAGAAAACTCGCAAGTACGCCTGTCGACCAGAATTATAGGAAAATCCCACGCTTATCGGTAGAGATTCGCAGGTATGTTTACAAACGTAGAATCAATTGCTAAGCTGTGAACTAGTAGAAGAAATTTACTATTTTCGTATCGGGGGTGTAAAGTGTTACGCCGTGATGCGAACAATGTTTTTTTCGTCCTACGTAGGCACAAGACGGGATTTTAAGATGCGTCGCGGGCACAAAATCCTGTTTTCGGCCTACTATGAAGAAAAGTATATTGTGTTACAAGTGCGGAAAGTGAGCGATTTCCGACGAGTGTGAAGTTTGTACCGTTAGCTGCAAAGGCGAGTGCTGCCTTGCACGCGAATACGACTGCTGCAATAGCACAAGTCAGATATCGCCCATCCGCACGTTTGACCATTGTCATTTTACCAACACTTATGAAGGTAAGTTTGGTTTGAAAAAAAAAAAAAACGAGCGTAATGTAATAATTCAAAAGACGTAGATCAAGAGCAATCAAGAGGTTCAGAGGCACAGGCCCGGTTTCATGAAACCTAATCTAAACGCGCCAACTTCAGGTTCAACTCAGCCTAATGATATCACTGGGGATGCGTAAAATTGAACTATCGGAAATTGAGCATACGCCAAGAAAACCGTAGTGCGCAAAATTAAGAATTTCAAGTAAGCGTATGGGCTAACGTCGTTTATCGGATTGTTCAGAAATGGAACGCTTCATGCTCGCTTCGCAAGCTTCTCAAATCCAACTTTCCAAGCATGTGTTGAAAAAACATATTGTCAAACCACGTGAGCTCGTACCATGAATCGATTAATTATTCCATAATTTTTGGATTACCGAAAAATGGGGGATTTGCAAGTTCAAGACGTAATTTGTGAATACTGTTGGAACAAGTCTCAAATCTGGGTGGGATATTTTGATTCTATCAAGATATCGTATTATACAAATATGTATACACATACATATATCACGTATAATGATTACGACTAAGATCAAATAGAAAAATCTCTTATTGTTGTTATCTTACAGCAAAATGTATTGTCTGTACAAATTAGGCACTCTTTGTTATTAAAAATTACTTTTACAGCAGCGCGCATTTACGTTTAAAATAATAATAATCATAATCATATCCATATAACAATAATATGTTAAGTTATAACATGTGTAATATATGTATGTATGTATGTATATGGTAACAGCAATAATAGGTAACGACCGATGAATGACAATCGATTAGACAAATGATTTGAGTGAAAAGAGAAATAAAGGTAATAAAAATACGAAGATAATTCGATGATTGGATGAAAATAAATAATAAAAATAAGTAGCGAAGCTGCAAAACGCGCAAATCGGCTAGTACCTAGTATTTACACAAATTGTCATATCAAAATATAATACGCTCATTTAATATTAAATAGTAATATATGATCCTGTCTGTGTTCATGTAAAAATATGATCTCCAGAAGCATTTAGACCTCATCGGCAGCTAAAACATCTTTTTCGGTAGGAGAAACTTTCTCATTTCTCTCCTGCTCTTTCATTTGCAGAGCAGCCGCAGCCTCGAGTACACGAATTCTTCCCTCGTGTTTTACGATTACAGCCTTCAACTTTCTTATCTCTTCGGCAAGCTCCTTTAGAACTTCATCCTAAAGAATTTTAAAACAGGGATAATATGACACGATCTCGAACAAATTACCGTCAACTTTTTGTTCAGCTTACTCACTGGAAGAGTACAAATACTACGTACCGAAACATTGGAGGCTGGTGGTGCGGCACTTTGAGCCGCGGTAGCACCAACTTTGGCACTTTTACCCAATACATTGGCTTTCTTGTGCACCTTAAGATCGTTCTTTGCCGCTGCTGGCTGATAACCATCCCTCAAGGAAATCAGAATGGGTTCAGCATCTGAACCGGATTCCCATTCCTCTGCAGTAATGGCAGCTGCATGTCCTGGAGTGTCCGGATACAAGTCTTCTTGGAATAGTTCGGACTATATAGAAACATAGACATTATTGTAATATTGTTGGTAATTTGCTTGAAACTATAACTCAGTTTTCTCAATTAACATTAATTAATATCTTTAGTGAACAGTTGCAGGATTAATAACAGAAAATTGAAATTGGAAGGTATTACCACTACTAAGATCATCATATCAATCTGGATAAAGATTGCAAGAAAAAAAATCACGTGGTATTTTATGTCAATTAAGATGATACGGCACATGGAATAAAAATTGCGTCATAAATGACTCATGACAATACCTTTCTTGGTACGGTCATGGAAACGACTTGGCAGAATCCAGAATTATTGAGACGATAGAAACGAGATATTTCGCAACTGTTGACATCGCAGCCACGTTTTGGCATCATTCCTATCCCTCGCTGAGGATCCGGCGTCTGGAAGGTGTTGATATAGTGGACAAAGGGCGGCTCAGGAGTGATCTCAAAATAACGAATCACAGAGTCGCCTTTGCCACACAGGAAGACTAAGTTTGTATCAGGATCGTACAATGGAAACATGACTCCGTTGCTTGTGTCCAATTCCACCATGACTATGGGTTCACCTAACATATCGGGAGCACGGAGTGAATACTGCCTCTCTGACATTTTGCTGAAACCTGTTGTGAAGATGAGGCCACCCCTGTGAAAAAATAAAAAGCTATTCATGAATGAGTGCGGCTAGTTTCGAGAATCAAGAATAGTAACAGGTAATTTTTTTTATTCGCCATTCTACGTTTGTAAATGATTGATCCAATTAATTTTCGTTTCTGGCATTGTGTATATTTAAATCACAAAACCTTATGAGATTCAGCAGTCAATAATCTGATCTTTCCTTCTCAATTGGTGAAAACTTAAGAATAAGGTATCAACCCTAATAATTAATCAAAATGTAAACTTGGGAAATAATTATTGAATCGTATTTAATATACACAGATCTTTGCAACTGATATTTAATAAATGATGTTCGAGCACTGATCTTTATCGGTCTATTCAGGTAATTATTCACAAACAAAAATAAAAATTGATGACAAACAATATATTATCTGAATCATCATTAATATTATCTAAATACATGAACCGGTTCTTGGTGCCTCTAATCATTGTAGCTCATTATTAAAGGCTAAAAATTTGGGTGGTGAAAAAAGGATTAACACTAAAATGAGATTCAATAGAATAAATACAATAAAAATATTTAGCAACTATGGTGGAAAGTGGAAAATTGCATTTGCTTAGTTAATTGTAGGAATACTTTTTTACAATCAATAAATGTCAGGGTCATTGATTAGAACGTTACTGGTTAAGTAGAACTGACGTAGAAAAGTTGTTCCGGAATACATGAACAGACAGTTGACTGCATTCAAAACTTATCAAATTCTTATGTTATCAATGCCCTAAAAGATTAAGCACCCACGCCGTAACAATTTTAAATTAGATTTGAAGAACAAATCATCGTGACTCTGGACGAATCTTCTGTAAATACAAGACTGCAGATAAGTAATAAATGATATCAATTCAACTGTCCATTAGACAAAAAATGATTCCAAGTAGTTACAAAACACAAATCTCTTGGCTAAGTTGGAAATAAAAATAGAATAACTGCAATTGCGAATTGAATGTAAATTTTTAGTATTGAAGTGACTATTTAATTTCTCATGATTCTCCCAAGATTCTGGATTTATTAAAACAGTTTAAAGTAAAATATTCAGATAACTCTGCAACACGCCATTTCGAAATGCGCTTGTCTGCCAAATTTGTTAGCCAATAAACTGTCCAATAAATTACCAAAGTATATTCCGCAAAACTGACGGAATAGATTATTATTTTTTATTTTTCAACAAATGTTTATATTACCTAAGAAAAATAGCTCGAGTGGCCTTGGTGCCTTCATGAGCAATGGCTTCTTCCAGAACTTCTCCAGATCTAGGTTCAAGTAGGCGAATTTTCTTGTCCTTACAAGTAGTGACTAAACGGGACCCATCCCAGTTCCAACAAGCTGAGTAAACAACATCGGGATGGGAGTCAATGCGCACCAAGGCTTCACCAGTTCCCACATTCCAAATTATAACCAAATTGTCAGAGCCTGCGGTAAGAAGTACATTCAGTGCAGTTGGGTGCCAGAGAACAAGTCCTACTCTGCGTTGATGCAGCTGTAGATCAACCACAGGCTCCGTGAGGGTGCGGGACAATCCACTGTCAGGGATCTGCCATACTTTAACGACGCAATCCTCCGACCCTGATGCTATGACATTGTCATTGTGCGGGCACCATGCTATATCCAAAACTGGTCCCTTGTGTCCACCCACTAAGGGATAATCGGCTGGAATTCTACCCACCTGTTCAAGTCCATTAATAATTTTTGTTATTTTGTGGATTACAACTTACAATCTCTTCATTATTATATAATTCTTTCATAATGATATAGTAAGCTTCTATCCAGTTTTGAAATAACTTAAGATGCTTTCAAAAGCTGCACTCTAGCTCCGAATAAACCATGAATCTTTTTTGCATATTTTTGTGAGTTGCTAAACAGTCTTTAATTCATACAAAACAAACCTCGCATAATTTAATTCTGTGCGGAATGAAATTAACAAGAATTCACTAAAGTTGGCTTTGCACCAAAAACGCAAACAAGAATGATCGAAACTGGCTGTACTTGTGCATTTGCCAATATTACGTCATAACTCCAGTTACTAATCTAACTCGGGCCTTGTATTCAGAAGTGTACACGATATGAGCTGGTAACATGTCTTACAAGGCGAACCGATATCATGGTCATTATTGAATGTTATAAAGACACTGATAATATAAGTTTTTTTTTCTTGCGTATCAACTGACAGACTCAACAGTGTAATTAAAGTTTTTACAAATAACTTGAACTCAGATCTTGCAAGCAGGCGAAAATAAACTATTACCAAGTGAAATATAGTAAATCTTAAATCTGTTATGCAGCTCTAATGAAGCCTTAAATTGATTTAAAACTTAAGATCACTGAATCTAAATTTGTATTCCTGCTGCTTATATAGCCAAAATTACAAGAATACCATCGATGGGATCATCGTACTGCAGGAGAAAGTTATATTTATTTCACTTGTTTACAGGATCATCTAAGATTAGCTTGACTGAGACTCTCTCAATGTCAGAAAGTACAATCGCACAATCATGACTCATCGACCCTAAGACCATTGAAAACTATTTATAGCTCACCCATAAATTATCAAATTTGTAACATTAATTTACAACTAAGGTAATAACAAAAACAGCAAGCATGATAGTTTTGAGAATAGCCAAACAGAAAGCATGACATAGATTTTGGTGGTGAAAATGTTCAATGGGAAATATTGTGGACGCGTACTACATACGTCACAATAACATACATCAATTAGTCTTTGGAGATTAAAATGTAAATTTAAGTATAACTTGAGTTAATCTTTGGAACGAGCTACACTATTGGAATAAAGTGACTTTCTTCCAATCCCGTAATATTCGTGATGTATTCATGGTATACGCGACCTGTAAAAAAGAAAAAATTCACACATACATCAACCCACCTTGTTATGAGGAAGTACTATAAAAGCACCGCCTCCAGCAGACTCGACAATGATGGCGAGGAACTTTGGATTAACAGCGCAAAAGGTTGAGTCCCATGAGGACTTGGACACCCTGATGTTATCGTAGCATTGTTCCCGTTTCAATGCCGTGCCATAGACATGACGGAATTTGCTGCTTCGCACCACACGAAAAGACATACCTAACCAAGCTACCTACTACACTGGACCTGCAACAGATCAACAAACAATATTGAGACAAGAGAACTTAACCTAAAAAAGCTCGGCGCTCCAACTTACTAGGAACGTTCGTGTATGTATTATAATATTATTGGTAATAAATAATTATTACGTAGGAAGCGCGGGTATGGCCGCCGCATGGATCATCCCCTTGACTTATAAATAGATATTCCCCACTATCGGAGAGGAATAAAATGAAAAATATTTCCCAGATATTTTCACCGAATTTTCAACATGCAGACCAGGGGAAGGGAAGTGCCGCAGCGGTGTGCGTCAATCGCGATATCTCATTTCGGTTGGGTGGATAACCGCGGGATGGCGGCACCCTGCGCCGGGACCGGAAACCGCCCTGCAACGCCTTATTTGGCAATGCGCACCCTCTCGCACGCACGGGTATCCACCCCATCCCTCTGCACATGTTCTTTCTCACTCTGTCGCTCCGCCGCGGCACACCCTACCGCTCCCCGTTGATGATGAATTTTCACAAGGAGTTTAATCGTTATTCAAATAATATTCAGTTATCTTACTATTTATCAAACGGCCGGCGATAACGCGGGAATTGACCGTCAGGAGACTTTCCTCCGATGACAGGCGGCACACGCTTTTGGAAAAGAGCTCCTTCTCTCCCCCGCCCCCGCGGCCATACCGCCCGCCCGTCCCCGTCCCACTTTGGTTACTCGGAATCACTCGGCCCGTTCTGCGCGTGCCCCGCGTCGAATGCGGCCAACACGGGGGGAAAAGCGCGCTTATTTTAAAAATACCCATTGACTAACTCGACCACGACTAACGGCTATAAATAGGAGTTGCGTGTGGATAATGCGTGGTCATGCGTGAGCCAGTATCGCGTAACATTATGAGAAACAATTTTTTTGACAATATTGCTTGGGTTTTTCACATTTTTTATTACTAACTTGATCGCGTGATTAATTTACAAATACAAATCAATTCAAGCACATGCATTGTGCATTTATTAATACGCGCAACCTGTTACACAGTAATTATTCGTTACGCTGATTACGCATCAGTAGATAAGGTCCAGGAAGGCTTCGACTCACGTCTTTCATACATAAGTATATCTTGTAGCGGTGTACTTTGATGGTACCTCAACAATTTATTTCACATACATGCAACTTGCATAATACTAAGTCTCCGAATTGGATTTTTCACGGCAATTATCATTCTGCAGTCAAAGCTTAAAAAAATTAATCTCACTATTATATGGTGATGGGAAGGTATGAATTTTCAAATACCTGCACTCTTCACACTTTGAGGACGTTCATGAGACATTTACCGCCGAACTCTACTGAAAAAATTCGCTTTACAAATTTTATCAATGTTATACGAAGAACCGTATTCTTTTTTCGTTCAAATCTGTATTCTCGACGTTGCACAAAAAATTCATGCATACAAGCTGCAGATCATAAACGTGCGAAAGAAAATCTATATGATCCGATCCTATGTTGTTTTTTAAACATTAAAAGTTTGCAAATGATGATTCAAATTCTTCGATTATCATGCTGAATAGGATTATATAGCTACAAAAGTAAAGTGATTCAAAGAATTTCTTAGTTAAAATTACACGAGCCTGTAGTTAATCTAAAACGTATCATTTTAAAAGTAATATTAGTTTAATAATCTTGTACACTTCGTATTAAGTACATGTTTCAATAATTAAGAACCGCTGTAACAGGTCAACGTACATTATTTAAAAGATATTACTTTACAAAGGAGAGCAAATAGGCTCACTCCTGCGGGGGAATGTCCAATACCCGGTCGTTAAGTACATTATCGATAATAATCGATAACTTCATCATATAATTACATATCGTATTTGAGTACCACTAATTGAGATACTCAAGAGACAAGTAATAAGGCCGTTGTGTTCGTTAATAATTACACATTAATAATTAGAATAAAACCTAAGACTTATACTGATGCTTGAGTAAGATTATGGACATAGGCCTAGGCGCGGCATCCACGAATTCTTTCAATATACCTATAAATTAAACTGCAAATATTTAGATACAATATTAAAGTGAATAGATTTCATTGAAAAACCATTAAAATTAGCCGAATTTAGTCACTTATTCTACATGGTATTAAACAAATAACAGAAACAAAGAATTTGTAATGCTGGCACATTCATTGATGGGGCCTATGACATAATTCGAAAAATTAAGTTTCTTGCCTGTAAAAACTGTCGCCTCACAACAATAAGTAAGTAGCAGCAGTTTGATCCCTCGCTTTGGGTACACATAAATACGTTGAGCAATTTCAAAGGCTACAAATATTTGCAATTTTAAAAACGTCAAGTCCATGATGCTTTGAATATTGTTTAAACATTCAATACTTTTTGGTGAATTTTTTTTTTTTTAACAAACGAACAACTTACTTTTCTAGTACTAACACAGTCTCTGCTATGTGAGTAAAATACTCTCGGTCCTAGCATGAAATCAGTACTTTGTGCGAATCTCAGAAAACCCCACTGAGCTGTAAGTACTAGGCTTCCAGTGTTAGCCCATGTCCACTCTCTTGATAGGACATTTTTATCGATTATCTGTAAAAAAAGCTAGCTGGGCTGCTTTATCATTTTGGCAATAACGAAGATCATAACAGTATGTACATATGTACAGAACTACAGGAGCACCGATGTTAATCTGTCTAGCTACCCGCGTTATTGTAAGATGTTCGTCCACCCAGTTCAAGAAGGTAGCGGTCCGGGTGATCCAACCAATCAGTCGTACTTAGCTTGACCACCCTCTGTTTCTCAGCTTCTTTGACTTGCCACTTTTTAATCTCTAGCTGTAACTCTCTGAAAAGTGAATAAGTATTAGTACGAATACTTGACATAATATTAAAAATGAAACGAAAGTATGGAAATTTATGGCATTACAGTTTTCAGCGTAAGCAACCACGAACAGAGTTCATCAATAGCTGGGTCAGTCCAATAACAGACCTATGGACCAAATTGAAAATCGATGAAGAATCAAAGTGTACCTTACCTGGATTTCCGATCTCCACAACCCCAAGCTTCCAAGCTATCAAGACGATAAGGTACACCGTTAAGTTTAAGGCACTGGAACGATTTGTCCAAATCAACGCAAGGATTTCGTGGATCACTGCCGGCTCGGACACCTTGCGGATAGCCACGGATCATTGTGTTTAGATAAACTAGCTTGGTTCCTCTTTCCACGATTCTAAATGTGGGTGAAAGCTCTATAACCATGGAATCTTCATCACCCCAATAGAGGTGAGATTCACGCCATTCAACGGCCGAACATATACAGTATGTTGGGCGATCGCCTCCTTCCTCAGGACTCACACCCCTAAGGAACAATAAAGTAGGACCCTTATATCCCAGGACATGGTGTATGAATCTGTTCGCACCAGATCCGTGTTGCCCACTGTTATAAAGAAGAGTCCAATGACTGGGGTACGTTGGTCCAGCCATTTTTGCTATCAGTGCTTGAGTACCTTCCGTAGGAGAAATCTCAGCCTACGTACATAAACATGACCCCTCATTACGTAATAAGAGTACTGAACCTATTGTGTTGAAATCAAAATATTCTTTACATTGAAAAATCTGCCAGCATTATAAACTTGTAATGTCTCACACAAAAGCACTCAACAAGTAAGAACTGATCTGTTGCTCATTGAGTAACAGTGTTTCGAAATAGTTTCACAAAAATGATCTATTACCTTGCACATTACAACTTTCATCAAACATGTGGCATCAACTAGTATAGAATAGGCAATATTCTTTGGCCATCATACCAAATTTATGGTTCTGGTACAACAGCGACGGTAAAACTGTGTGTTTTTTACATATTTACCTGTGTGTAACAGAGTGGAAGACTTCCAGAAAGTAGCCAGACATGGCTTAAAGGAAGCAGAGGTTTTGATCCATCGAGAGGTGCAGATTGCTCTAGAACTGGTGTAGCTGGTGCTAATTGTGGTCGTGACTGAACTTCAGAAAGTAAGGCTGCACCATTTCGATATGCCGTTGTAAAAGCGTGGACAATATAACGATGTAGGCCGTTAAACAACCGTGGGCAATTTTGCCATAACCAATTGCTCACATAGCTCACAGATAGGACTTCTTTGCCGTGAAACTGGAATAAATTTCTTTACAGTCTTGATTGAATTACAATCAACAGAATATAACAAATTTGATTACAAGTCATGATGACAAATGTGTGGATGACATAACAGTTATAAAACAAGTTTCACTTTGAAATAAACTTTGTAAATGTTTTTCGCAATTGAATAACACATTAGCTAGATGAAATAATTTAAAATTTAAACTGTAGTTTAATTTTTATTCTATTATTTCATGTATAGACAACGACAGATATTGTTACCTCAAGTTAATTTTAACTACTGCCAGTAGATATTTATCATACAATGAAAAAGGTGGGTTTACTAACACAGGATTTGGTAACAGATTCGATTGTACGATGAATGTGTGGGCAGCGCTGTGGTCCGCCACTTGAGCTGTCCAAAGCTAATTGATAAGTAACCATTAGTAAGTCGTCTAAGCCTTCAGGGACTACGTCTATGCCTTCCCTGGCATACATCTTGACATAATTTTCCAATATCGTTTGGTCATGCATGATCGAAAGAAACCTTTCAATCTGCTGTCTGAATGCCGAAGTTCCAAGATGGGAAGTTGTTGCTTTTGACTGACGATGTAAAAACAAGAACAACTTCTCCGCAAGCTTGGGATACTGCGGAAACATATACCGTTTAAATACATTCTCGGTAACTCCATTTACAGATTCCTCTTGTTGTGATCGTTCTGTTAGGATCTAAAAAGTTACAAATAAATTAATTTTAACATTGATCAAACTATAAATTCATATCGATGATATGTGACATGAAATCTAGCTGTGATAATATTTCTGACACTTTAAATATATGCTCTAAGCAGGGCTGGGAGCTGATAAAACTTTGATAACAAGTCTAGTCGAATAGTCTGTAAGAAACTGTTGAATACCAAATTTCAAATTACTTCCGCAGTTCCTAACTATTTGTACTTGAGACTGTGACTTGAGAATTTGTAAATTTTCAGTCGCACCAGTGGTTGGTTATGTGATTTTCAAATATTTACTATGTATAGTGAAAATCGTGTCAGATGAAGGAAGCGTGACTCCTACAATACAAAGACAGAAATTTGGAAAAAAAACCTTCCTTGCTCGTCAATTTTTCATGTCGAATTTGGCTATATATGCGATAAGTTAGAGGCGTGCCCTGGTCGATTTCGACGTTGACATAAATATCTCCAAATGTCAAAGTTCACCTATCTCAAACGCAAACAAGGGTTTAATAGCTCTACTCTATGCACGATTCTGAACAAAAACACCCCAATATATTTTTATTTGAGCCAGAAATAAAGAAATGGCACTGGTTCTACGAAGTAAGCAATAGTAAATTCATAGAATCCATGTCATCTCTTTTGTTTGTATTCTTTTGTTTATATGGATGCGAGTGTTTTTGTTCGGAATTGTGCATAGAATGGGGCTGTTAAGTTCTTTTTTGCTTTTGACATACGTGGACTTGGATATTTGGAAATATATACGTTGCCATGATAATCTATCGGGGTGACACCTTAAATTTCAGATAATACCTAAATCTCAACCTAAGTCATCATGACAATTTCCCTTTAACTCCAGAAATGGAACTGTTGCGTTTACAACTCACTATTGTAAAAAATCATAATAAACTTTGACAAGTTTATGCGTGTTAAAGAAAGTACGGACACAAGACTAGTTTACACATAGACATGGCGGATTATTCCGTTTCATCCGAAGTCCTTCTAATTATTCCAGGATAAACCGCAGATAATTGGGAGTGCTCGAGTGAAATGTGCATTTCGGTTAATCGAAGGTTCGATAAGCAAGGTTTTACTATACATCTCTACCACAATTTTCTTTAAAATGTGTGTATAAGTATTTCCTTTAAAAACGGAGCAAATTATAGATTATTAGAGACATAGCAATCTGGATATAAACAGAATAAAGTTCTGGAGTAGAAACTCAAACAGATAAAAAAAAATGTTGATTATTTAACAATTTAGAATTTTTCGTTGCGGCTTCCTAACTCTGTAGGACACGACATGCAGATGTAAAAAAATACAGATTTTATCATACTGGAATCGAATTTTACTCCGTGATGTTATCAAAGGTGTAAAAGTTGAGGCACAAGTCGTTATCAATATTTTACGATTCACGTGATCTACCAACCGGAGAAAAAAGTCTTCAACGATTGTTTCCGCATCGATTTAAAAGCGATAAAAATACATTAATAAATACATCTGACGATGCGTTGTGACACGTCTGTCATAACACTGCTCCATTGATCTGATGTGTCAGGAATTGTTGTTGAAAGAATGAAAAATAGGAGAATGCAATTCAGGGTACCGTCAGCTCCGTTACCAGTTGCAACAACATATTGCATGGCTAGAGAATAATTATGCAAAGGGATGCACTTGCCTTGGCGAGTTTGTCAATCGGTTCGAATTGCGTGTGCGACGTGTGTTCAATGTCGGCCCCAGAGGCACTTCGTGACATACCTTTCTTCGTCGTAACATCATTTCCCGTGGATGATACCGTGATTGCTTTCTTATGACCCCCCATGGTACCCCGTATGACCTGATTACCCATTATCGCAACTGAATCGTATCTTTTGTTGCACAGTTTTCAGCTAACTACGACACCCTCGCCTCACCATTCGCAATGGAAAATAACAACAACACAACACGGAACCCTGACTTCGGACTGAACTGATGGGAAGCGGATGTCAAACCTTAGACAACGCAATTTCGTTAGAAGTGCAGTCTTGCTGCCTGCAGCTTGGACCATGAACTTGAATATATGTAGTGTATTGCTGCATTCAACCTTGTCAGCTCCCTGACAGACGCTGCTAAAAATGGTTCGCAAAATGTCCGTCGATTCTGCCGCCAATCTCCACCACTAGTAGCGCTAGTAGTTGTCTGAGAAGCTTGCGCGCGGTCAGCGGAGGCAGTGAGTGTGTCAGAAGTCTACTAGCGTCACGTAGAGGAACTAAAAAACGGGGATAAAACGCGTACAATTTTTTAGTATACGATCAGTGGTGAGTGTCAGGGGGCTGAACCTTGTGCAACGTTGTGAGAAGTCGAAAATATGTTCGAAATCTTTTAGACTAAGGTCAATACATGACTGCTGAAATTCAAATCTGAAGATCAAATATTTCTCGAGGTGTCTGCAAGAGTAAACTATAGCGAATGGTAGATCTACGCAAAATTTGTTTAGTGATATATTATTAGCCATATAGTTGGTATGCTTGCATGCGAGTTGAACCCAAGGCAAATCTCCCTAGGATCACTTGTCGTCTGTTCTGCGCCAGAGATTTACGTAAGGTGTCGACAGTTTCGAGATTTTATTTAAAAGCAATTTGAACAGTTAATATCAAATTCTTTTGCATTTTGTTGACAGATCAAAATGGCTGGTATTGCGTCCACAGTCTACAATGTTATCTGCCGCCGCAGTTCAACATTTGCGCTGGCTATAATTGCTGGCACGTTCGTTTTCGAACGTACTTTTGACACCATATCCAACCAAATTTTTGACTCTTATAACAAAGGAGTGAGTATCCAGTGCATCAACAATGTTTTATTCAGGTCCACATTAATAAAAGACTGCTCTCTTCGTGTCATATACATGATTAATTTTTGATGACTATTCAGTTGGATTGTATCAGGCGGTATGCAGTTAGGTTAGCGTAGCATGGCTACCAATACGTAATGTATATTCATCGAATTTTCCAACAGTAAAATTGATTCTTTGTTGCATTTATTGACATTTTTAATCATAATTATTCATGGTTCATTTTCATCAAATACCTAATTAACAAATCTAGTAAAGGTAAAGATTTCCACTTGTACTAATTAATGCATATTTATGTTTGCTAAATCCTGTAGTAATGCTATGTTATTTTCAGAAACAATGGAAGGACATCAAACACAAATATGAGAAGGAATAAGAAGAGACCACAATATGCGCATGCAATAGTATTTAATATTTCATAAACATGATAATATAAATACATAATTTCGATGGATGAAAAGTATATTATAAGTAGTTGAATAAAAAATATTACATATATCTAGAGAATCTTAGTAGCAATTTTAGTTCTAAACTAACCACAATAAAATCTCATTGCAACGCAAAATATAATAAGTAAAAATGACAGTGTACGTTATGTTAAAAAATGCAAGAAAGTCTAATACGAGATCAGTTTTAAAAAGCATCACTTACCATACTCTATATTAGGTGTCCAGTATATGACTATTCTAGTATTAGAGAATGTTTTATAACTTTTATATTTCATATGAGTTAAATTAAAATACAATCTATAGTTGAGAACTTCCATCAATGGAGCTATAAAATAGCTGATAAATACTATGTGTTGCAACTTGATTTTATCATGGTGTGGGGGTTAATTTACTCTAATCTAGGATACTAACAGGAGAAATAGAAGAGTTATACCATGCATCTGACATGAGTAGGTGTTGGGGTTAACTGGCTTTTCTTCAATTGATGAAAATGGATGCCAAGTGCATTGCGTAAATTCTTTTTTCCAACGACTTGAATAGCAAAGCATTAATGCCTCGATTGTGTACATGATACTTTATGTAACAAAAGCGTAGTTTACAAGTTTTTTCGATAGCTGAGTACACAAAACAAAAAACCATACTGCGATACATAAATTATCAGATTGAAAATTTCAGATTCTCTATTTTTGAATTCGCCAATGGTGAAATTTTGGATTTTTTCCCTGTGAAATACACAGATATATAATATGGTATTAATCGAGTACTTTCATGAGGTTGAAACTCGTAATGTTAATTATTGGAGCATTTTTAGGAAACATGTGTATTTTACAACTTTAGAAATGGTTTAAAATGAAGCAAAATATTCTCAAATTCTACAAACTCAATCTCCTGCGTCATTCTGAGACTAAAATCCGTTCTTTTTTCTGCAGCACTGCGTTACATTAGCATTACTCATTTCGATCTCGTGTAACTTTATTGATCACCTGATACTTTGCATGACATTTGATGTTGCAGAACCTCAGCAAGAGATTTCAATTCGCCACAGAGCTCGCAAGGTATTGTTGCCTGTTGACCCGCAGGAGAACATAAAATTTGATGTGCAGCCAATCTGTGAGGGCTAAAACTTTCCTCGCAAAATTCACAGGGCAACTTTGTTGTAGAGTCATCCATTTGGCACAAACGAGTGGAAGATAATAGGCTGCCACGTACATTTCCGAAGCAATTAATGCGATGCCTCTGATAATCTATAAGTTCGAGTGATTTGTTACATATGTCACATAGAATACAGGACTCTCCCCTGGCCTGGGCTGCCAATATCTTATCAGCCAATGAAGACCTTAATGGATATCCTGAGTATTGAGTATGGTGTGTTCTATATTCATCAAAAGGACCAGCTGAATCACATGTGTCACGCGGAATAACACTTGTGTTTACCACATCTGCCTGGATAGGAACATCTCGCTGATCGCATACGGTACGATGAACTTCATAATCCCGTGAAGCAATCGACTTGTGACAAATGTCACATCGGACAACTGACATTTTTCTAAGTACAGGATTAGTGGTGCACCAGCCAAGCGTACATGATATCTGATGTCGTCTCAACTCATTTGGTGTAAACATACCATCACAGAATTCGCACGGCAATAATGTGGCATCCCCATTCTTGAGACTAGTTGCTCTCGCACTAGATGCAGTAGCTCCAGTTACTTCCCAAGATGCACTCGGTCCGGGTTCTGAAACGAGAAGAGTAGCAGCAACATTTGAACTTTGCTTCCAAGCAATTATTAATCGAGCTTAGATTGATCTCTATAACAACCTACCATCTTCCAATTTTAAAAACTTGTGGTTTGAATCTAAATGCAATTGTGTGTATTTGAACATCACATATTCTCCACAGTCTTCACATTTCTCAGTGCGAGTGCCGCAATAATCAGTGTGTGCAGTCATGTCGCTAAAAGGCAACTCCAACTCACAGTAAAGACAGGTAATGAAGCGTTTCGGGCATTCTGATTGCATATGTTTTTCAAGAAGTCTTTTCTCGATGCTTGCCTTGCAGCCTGAGCATGTCTCATTGGCATGCTCCAGACTGTTATGTTCACCGATATTATGTTTGGGTACTGGTTCCCCACATTTATTACAGAGTTCTATGTGTCTGCTGCAGTGCGCTGTGTGTGTAACATAATTCTGTGATGCAATTTTCTGTTTGCTGCAATAAATCATTGGTATTGAGTTAATTTAGAAATAAGTTATATAAAGAAAAATTTTCAATTTAGATACCAATCGCGGAACAAAAAGCTAATTTTTAAAGTATTAAAAATAGATGCCTGACATCAATGAGGTTAGCCGTAGGCGTAACTTCTCTCGAACTATTTCAACCATATTTAAACAATTAAAAATTATTTTGAACAGCGTCAAATGTATCTTACCAATTATCGCACGTTAAACTGTCATTTTCACTCATCTTTCGAATCGTTTAATCACAATACTTCAGGATTTCAACGATGCTTAGGCTTACTAAAGTAGCGTGCACGGTGCAACATAAGTATGTCCTTTACGGTCAAACATCAATTGTTAATTTCAACAAAACTTTGTAAAGTACCCGTATTCCCACTGGTAAACCTCGCTTTTTTTAACGCTTGGAATGTGTTCCCAAATTGAGATACCTTGTCCTGAAAATCGATTGGGCGCTACGTGGTTGTCACAAAGTAACGACGGTGGGCCTTGGAGCGTAGGAGGGTTCTGCCCTATCGTCTCTACCCAACGGAAGCTTAAGATTGAGTCGGTAGAAGGTGAGTACGTAAGACTACTTATCAATTGCGACTTAGAAATGTCGATCAGCCCGTGAGAAGACGCGTAACCGCGTCCACTGCCAACCGCCTCCGATGACCTCCGTGTTTTTTGATCTAAAATCGCGAATACCTCGAAAACTGTGATAGATACGGCAAAACTAACGAAATTCGGGAGGTTTCCTAGAGGGGAAATTACATCGAACAGGTAATTAGGCCATTATGAGAACTTCCGTGGATCCTCATTTTTATTTCGATTTTAATCTTAATTTTCAAACCTTAAATCGCGAATATCTCGAGAACGGTGATAGATACAGCAAAACTAACGAAATTTGGTAATTACGAATATTAATGTTATGGAATAGATCGAGCGCGTGTCGAAAAGAATCCCATTTCGAAATGAATAACCAGTACTCGGCCGGCAAGTGGGCCTGAGACCATGTGAATCCGTGTTAGCATCTGGTAGCATCTTTATCGGTGAAATCGCTCAATACGCCAGTATGGTGACTGCTTCAAATAATTATATTTCAGTGTGTGACACGAGGTTGTCATATACGTGTTAGAAAAAAGCAACGCAGCTTTTCGCTATTCCGCTGTGTAGGTAATTTTTGGTGTCACGCCGTACCGGTATAAAAAAGTAACAGAGAAAATACTTGTATATTCTAAGTCTACTATGCCATATTCCGCGGATTATATAAAAAATAAACTGTCTGATAAGCTGGATACCCTACACGTGGTAAGTGTATCTTTCTCCCGTGCGTAAGACCGTCGAATCATCTGCCACGTTAGTCGCGATTACGGCTTAACCTGCCATCGTTTGGTTACGGTATGGCCTCAGGACATGTGACAAAACAATCAATTAAATATTCTAAATTATCCAGTAGTAACAACCACATGATAATCCTGTAAATTGTCGGTATCAGCATCGTGAACAAGATCTTAGAAAATGTGCGAAGACAGTCGTGTTATTATTTTCCTTGTGACTGTACTGCTAAGGTGGTGTGCCACATATCACCCATATAGCGGCCAAGGAAAACCACCGATGTTTGGCGATTACGAAGCACAAAGGCATTGGCAAGAAGTAACATTCAATTTACCATACCAAGAATGGTACACCAATTCATCGAACAATGATCTACAATATTGGGGCCTCGATTATCCACCGTTAACCGCGTATCACAGTCTGCTATTGGGCTACGCTGCCAACAAAGCAAATCCAGATTACGTGAAACTTGGAGACTCAAGAGGCTTTGAATCCGATGGTCATAAATTATTCATGAGGCTGTCTGTGATTATTGCAGATATATTAATTTATATGCCAGCAATGTTCTGGTTTGTTTCAAAATTACAAATCACTGCCTCTGAAAAAGTGAACGACAGTGACTCAAACATTTTTGCCCTTAAAAAACGCGATTTCATTCTAATAACTATTTTGATTTATCCTGGATTGATACTCATTGATCATGGCCACTTCCAGTACAATTGTGTATCTTTAGGATTATTTGTCGCTGCTGTCACAGCAATTTTACAACGAAAATTACTTGTCGGCTCATGCTTCTTCACATTAGCACTGAACTATAAGCAGATGGAATTGTACCATTCCCTGCCGTTCTTCATCTACATCTTGAGTAGTAATATAGTCTATAAAAAACAATCGCTAACTATTCAATTCCGAAAGCTGGTGTTTGTTGCTCTGGTTGTATTGATAACATTTGCAGTAATTTGGAGTCCATTCCTATTAAGTATTGAAGTATTCTTCAATGTAATCGACAGATTATTTCCGCTTGCTAGAGGTCTATTTGAGGATAAAGTTGCAAACTTTTGGTGTACGGTAAACGTATTATACAAATTACGTGACACATTCTCTAATCTGACATTAGCTAAAATTTGCCTTGTAGCAACCCTTGTATCAGTTTTACCATCGAATTTAGATCTCTTCCGAAAACCGACCAATGAAAAGTTCATATTGTCACTAATAAATACATCCCTAGCATTTTTCTTATTTTCTTACCAAGTGCATGAGAAAAGTATACTTCTGGTTGGTGTTCCAGTGTTGCTTTATACCCATGAAGATCCTCTTGGGTGCTTTTGGTTTTCAATTATTTCCAATTTTAGTATGTTACCCTTGTATGCTAAGGATCAGTTACTTGTAGCTTATGTTGCTATTACTACCTTTTACATACTTTCTTTTTGTTGGATGTTCTCTAATATCTTTTGTCTTCCCAATGAAAAATCTGAACGCACTTCTGAAATGAAGAATGATTTGTCGAAGGCCAGTGGATCTTTGCGAAAAACTCGATCAAAAAAGGAAAGCTCAAAGCTAGACTCTTTTGAAGAAGATCCATTTAAAAATGTTAACTGGAATCGACTTGCAATTCGATTATTTTATGCTTCCATGGTGGGAATGTTATTTTTAACACTAGGGATGTTTTGCCTAAAACCACCTAAAAGATACCCCGATTTGTTCCCAGTTTTGATATCTTTATACTCATTTGAACATTTCTTTTTATTCTTCATTTACTTTCACTTCAAACAATTTACTTCGGATACTAGTAATAATAAAATTAAGTCTATGTAATACATCATCAATGGTAACTTAAGGGAAAACATACACTTGGTACTTATGAAGAAAATACAGTCTTAGACAGATGATTTTGAAGTAAAAGTGAATAACCATAAAAATCGATTTCACTATGCCCTTGGGGTTGTGTGACTGGCCTTTAATAAAATCTTCATAAAACTGTCAATTCAATGTGTTAATGCGCAAACAAGAAGAATCTAGTTATTAGTTATATCACTTAATTATACATCGGATTACCAATAAGACTGTATTTTGAAAAGATCAATGATTATTTATTAATAAACTGGCCACCTGTTGTTGGTCAAACTAATTGCTCATCGAGTTTATATTAATGGATCCTAATGACTTCATATGTTTTGTGGGTTCACTCTTTTTATTTCTGCATTAATACAGACATAAATTTCCCATACTAGTTATAATCATAATGTTAAAAATATAAAATAGGTATGGTGATTTCCACTTGTTGCGTTTAGTTGTTTTGCCCGAGTTTAATGTCATTAGAAAGGCTGATTTCCTAATTGGAAGTTGGTAATCACGCGCATATTGCCGATAGTATATTTGTGGTGACGGTCGTAATACATGTATTAATTTTGAACGCATAAGCAATACTGATTTCTTGTCTGAAATTAATTGCACAGCTCGTTGAATCAATTTAAAAAATATTATAAATCAATCATTAGTCCATTAGCTTATAGCCATTTACCACCACCACTTTCAAATATTTCTTTAAGTGGTTACACGAATTTTCCGCTCTATTGATAGTTCTAAAATGACATCTCACCCGAAGTGTAAAACTGACTGAACTTTGATCTCTTTTAACATTCAGCCAGGGATACAAGACTACAAGCTAAAACTAGAAATAGGACTTGGGAGAGAATTTTTAGTCAGTACCGAAAGTCAGATCCATCAGCTTCTACCAGATTTGCTGATAAATTCTGGGACTTAAGCTTAATTATAATAGTGGTATACGATTCACAATAAGTGTTTATTATAATTGTATACTGTCAACAATAAATGTGGATAATAATAGCAGTGTCACGTTAGAACAACCGATCACAAAAGTGTAATTTAATCAGGTGCTCCGTCGTTACTACTTGGGTGCTTTATTCAAGATATAAGGCCTCAATTTTTCGGATTTAAAAGTTTGGTTTTCATATTCCTTTGCTAATAGGATGTTATAGTAACAGAGTACTCACAGAAATCGATCAAATAATAATAAAATGTGAAAACAGCCCAAAAATTAGGTCCTTTTTAGGTGCTAATTAACGCATAATGGTCATTAATCATCCCCTCCATCACCCTGCACAAGCCTAATGGCTCATGGAGTCATATCCTATCGGGTAAGGGGGATGGTGTAAGTGATTATAATTGTTACTAAACTTTTTGTTATAACTGTTATTATTAATACTATTATTATTATTATCAATAATTAAAGATGACCGAACAGTTCTTTGTGTAGTACTCTATTAGAACTTGAGAAGGAGCACCTAATTCCTGTCTAAATGTACTTCCCAAAATATTTGTTGCTTCTGTACTTTTTGACACTACTCTGCTACCATGACGTTGTGTTAGTAGAGCAATGTACAAACGAAATGTAGAAACGATATAAAAATATCAGGCATAAAACTTTTGATTCGGCATGTAAGAACATCTAATTGCATTTTTACAGGTTCTTTGACATGGCTTTGCTGATATCATCCACATCCTGGAAAATGTTCCCAAAGTATACTATGTTATTATTACAATTTACTAATTGGCTTAGAGAAGGAAATTCCATATTGCGTTCCAAAATAAAATTTCTTTTTTCGAATCAATCGCTTTTTTATTCAACAGGAAGTTGTGGACGAGTCTGATGGTTGTGGGGGAAAGTTTGCTGTGCTAGTTGTCTCAAATGCATTCGTAGGCAAGCCTCTCTTACAAAGACACAGGTAAAGTAACTATCTGACCATGACTATCCCTACTCAATATTCTTTAAGAAATTCTTTAGTTAGATTTTGGTGTACTTCTGGCTCTGGAATATACCTTAAGAATGGCTTAATTTTCATTTTATCCAGATAGATGTCAAACACAACCACTGTTCATATGGATTCCATTTACTTTCAGACTTGTCAATTCAGTCTTGGAAGAAGAGTTAAAAGAAATACATGCTTTTTCGCAGAAGACCCTCACACCAGAGGAATGGGAAAAACGAAATGCTTAACTCTGCGTGATTTTAATAATACCGATTCAATGATAAATAAATATTAGCATTCACCGTTGAAAAAATTTCTATTCATTCATTTGCCAGTATCTAGTAGCTGCTTATGATACATTATATACTTCATAACTATTCGATGTTAATACTATGGCCAGCTTTAAAATAACAGCTCCTGGAAAGCTTATTCTGTATGGTGAACATGCTGTAGTTTATGGGAAAACTGCATTGGCTGCCAGTTTAGATTTACGTACAACCTTGGAGTTCGAGGAATTAAAACCTGACCAGTTGTACGTCTATTTGTTATTTCCAAAAATAAGTCTATCAGAAAAGATATCTATTAGAAAGATTGAAGATTATTTTTTCAATGACAGAGCATTGAAAATTGACAAGGATTCTGATCATTTTTATAAACATGTTCAAAACTTTGCTGAAGATGTAGGCTATGCAAACTTGCCACAGAAGTTGGCCATAGAAGCATTTTTCTATTTATTTATCAGCATTCTGAAGTACGACGAGGTCAAAATCAAACCATTTCGTATACAAGTAGGTACCATGCTGTCCGTTAGTTCAGGTCTAGGAAGTTCTGCATCTTTTGCTGTCTGTCTAAGTACTTGTTTTGTACATTACGTTAATCTACAAAAAAATGTATCTACAACATTGGACAAAACGCAGTTGGACGTAATATCCGAGTACGCATTAAAATGTGAAAAAATTATGCATGGAAATCCATCAGGTATTGATAACGCCATCTGTACATATGGATCAATAGTTGAATTTCGAAAGAATGAAATCTTACAACCAATTACTGGAACTAAAAGCATGAGAGTTTTACTGGTAGATACTAAAGTTCTGAGAAGTACTAAAGCTTTAGTAGAGAAAGTAGCTGAACTGAAAGAAAAATATCCAAAGGTTTTCCAACCAATTTTGGAGTCTATAGATAATGTATCACAAAAAGCTTTAAGCATTATAAAACAAATGAAGGATGTATGCGAAACGGACACCGCTGCGCTAAATGAGTTCTATGCCGAATTATTGGTAAGTTTATGTCTACAGTAATGCAAATCATAATTCAAGGAGTAGATAGAATCAGAGACTAAAGAGTATCGTAAAAATCGTCAAGTTTCAATCATTGGAAAAGAAAATTTTATTCCAATTGCTGAATGAAATCGCAAATTTGCCATTACTTTGATATTGATACATTATGACTACACTGAATGTTAAAAAAATTTCATTGCAGACATTGATCGACATAAATCAAGCTTTACTTGCATCTTGTCAAGTTTCACACTCGACAATAGATGAAATCTGTGCGGAGGCAAGAAAACATTCTCTTCGAGCAAAGCTAACTGGAGCTGGGGGTGGTGGATACGCATATGTTCTACTGCCTCCTGACACAAATGATGATACAATTACTGAAATTTCCAATGCATTTGTAGAAAGAGGGTATGGCATTGAACTCACCAATTTGGGGGGACCAGGAGTAATGATTGAAAGTTAAAATAGTAATAACTACTATGTGAAAGTTGAAGAAAACTTAAAATATTCACATTGACTGGTATCATTGGTTCCATACTATTAGCACCTATATTTTATTAAACTTTGTACAACTAAAGTTCATGTACGTAATTTTATTAGGTGTTGGAAAGTAATCTTTTAGCGAAAAATATTTCAATTATATGCTTTGATTTTATTGTGAATTTGACAATACTGATTTATAGGAGTTATAGTTTAGAATCATTTGGAATTTCACTTTTAAATTTCTATAGTTCATGAATATTCTTTAATCAGAATTGACAGACGAGTTTTGAATATAACTGATTTGTATACTGTGGTCACATCATAGCATTGAGTATAACAGAGGTCACAACATAGAATGTTAATAAATTATTTATAATTATAAGCTGCCCTAAATATGATACAATTTTTTTGTTAAAAATCCACAAAAATAAAATATAAAGTCAAGTTCGATTAACAAAATAATATATCTATGTTATTAATATTATGCTACCTAAAACTATAGTAATAAATAAACTTTTCACTCATAGATATCAATAACCCGAGGAGTTTATTTCAATATTTTTTCTTGAGATAGAAAACTTGTCATTAGAATGAAATTAATTCTAACCGTTCAAATGCACTTTGCATATGTAGCTGCTTAACAACGCATTGCAAGTAATAAATATTATATCAATGGAATTTGATAACTAGTGAAAACTAGTTAATGAGTCGAACAGTTTTCTTTAATCAGTTGGCTATGTCACATGAGCTATCAGCATAACACATGAATCCATCAATAACTATAAGCAGAATATGTTTGCCTGAACCACATATTAGTTTTCCACTTATACAATTTCTGAAAACTTACATTATCAACTTGCTTAAGTAATGGTAAAATAAATTGAGAATTAGACACAACCTGCAGATCTAAACAAAACATCTGTTAAAGAAGACATTCTCAAAAAATAAATGTAAAGAGTAAAATTTTCAAGAATGTAAGAAAATATGATTCTCTTTGTATCTACACTTTATCTCACAAATATGATTTAACCTACGTAATTATTTCAAATACTGGATCTAAATGGTCCTGTGTATGAAAGGCGTCACATATAATTAAAAATAATGCCCATCAATTGCAGAATTCCAAACGCGATTAATAAATACTAATTTTTATTAAACAAAATCTTAATTCATAACGGAAATTGTATATACGTACGAATATCGTATCAACGAATTATGAATAATTTATTACGTATGATCATATGCATTCGTATATTTTTAAATAATCTATTAATAACATTTACTTTATTAAGTAAAAAAGTCAGTTTAATTGCATGAAAGAGGCTCAAGTGATGGTCACTGTTTTTAAATAATTTTTGGAATTCAATCAGTATAACTTATTAAATACTACCATGCAACTCCAATAACCATTATAATTAATAGATATTCTATGGAAAAAAAGCTGTTTTGGTTCTGACCATTCTTTTCACAGGCTATCTTATGGTTACAGAGTTTGAGAATCACAAAGCTCCTCTATAACATGATATGCGCTAATGCTCGCAATGCACTCACGAGTTTTTTGATTCAAGACTTAGTATTTTGAATAATACAAATGTATCTCGTGTCTCGAATCACAACGAATAATTTTGTAGTACTTTCGATTGTACTATTAAATATACACGAATACCTCAAACTAGGTAATGTCCTTCATACATACTTATAAAGTATATTTTCATCTTTTGATTACGAGATATTTGGAATCTGTTGTCTAAAATGAAACAATTGCTTGAATAGTATGTCAAAAGATGGTGAGACATGAAAACTATTTGAAATGAAAGAGCGGAAGCTTGCTAATTTTTAAACAGTTAGATTGAAGTGATACATATAACTATAAAATAAATAAATCAAGTGTTGATAAAAGTGTCAGCTATCCTAAAACTAGAAAGCATTTAACCTTGATAACTATGCCGACAAAATTTCAGCTCTATGCGCCCTCATCAACTACAAGCATGCGAAGACGATACGTTTCAATATTACTACGAACTGTAGCAACAACGGCAATGAGTTTGCTAATATATTGTGAACATGTGAAGTATATTGCACACTAATATCTAATTAGAGATCAATAATAATATATGTATTCCCGTAAACTCATGACGATGTTTGCTTCAGATTAAGGCGACGCTAAAGCGTTGCTGTGAATTCCCAAAATTAATGGTACTAGAAAGTTCACAGCAAATAAGGATACACAAAGTCACAATTTTGTCGTTAATGGCTGACTCATGGTTATCTGGTCTATTTTAGTGTTTAAAAAAACGATTGCTATGGTTATTCCATCTTTGCATCTGACAAATTTTTGGTTGAGAAACATTTCAGAAATTCATGCTAGACCTACATTTTAAAAGGAAAACAATAGATTTGATGTACGAGAGATAAAACCATAACTTAATTTTTGCCGCACACCTCAATGTAGTCTTCCATGTAACTTGTTGGTATTTAATAACAAATTAATATCCAAGACTATCCGAATACCATCAAGCTGCTGAAAGCAACCTCTTTTGAAGTAGTGGATAAATTGTGAATTAAGAGATTAATTTAAATAAATCAGTTACGTAGGACTTGTAATACCGTTCTGATGTTGCGAAGATACTGTATCGCCATTTGCTACTACGTGGTCAGTACTTTGAATTATGTCTCCTGAATCAAGATTATCAAAACTGCCAATTGGACCAGAACCAATTTTTTTGTCCTCCAATGCTGCTTCAGCTAACCATTCGCATATTTCATGTGTATACATTCTGCGCTGGAGAACTTCTCTAGTTCGTGGACGAGATCCAATGAATGTTGTGACACCCTTCGCAAAATGAAGTAATCAATTAGTATCTTTCTTATCAATGCGTTAATGTTGCATTGTTTGCCCTACATGTATATATACGATGTACACACTGGAAAGTAAACTGGTGTTATGTTCCACTACAGTTTAACACTACGATTCCTCATACATATAACTGAGCTATACCTTGACCTTCTGCATGTTAGAAGAGTTATAGCAAACAATAAATGAAATTTATCAACTTACACCAACAACTAGAGTAGATCTCAGCTGTTCTAGTAAATGGAAGTCCTGAACAACAGTTTGCAGCTCATCCCACCTCAATTCCACTTCCTCATGCAACATCTTCTCCTCTATTATTGAAGTGCAAACATTTTCAGTATTATTTCATAACATCCCATTGAGGAATTCAGATTTGGTACGTAATTGATCTTTTGTACAAAATGATTTTGCTTTTTATGTATAGTACAGAGTGCTTTTATAATGTTGGCTATTGGTTTCATACCCACATTAATACCACTGGAAGTGGTCTCGTAAAGTAGTTACTGCCATACAATAAACTTCAAAAAATAATTTTCCCTACCCAGTCTCGCCCTAATTTTGTGTGCGTGTTCAAAGTGAGACCATTGAATCAATTGACTATAAAATGTTTCAGATCGATAAACACCTATCTATTCCAACAAATTTATTTTTTCCTTTGGAAAAAGAAGGTCATCTAAGAGTTTCACCAAAGAATTTTCTGACAATTCAAATTTAGTTAAGGAAGTTATAGGTCACAATTCATACCTTCTACTATGATTTGAAACGTAGTGGATTGTAAAATGAACGTACCGTCTCGTTTGGATGTTGACCTTTTATATTGAATCCTGAATCTGAATGCTTCCAGGAAACTGGAAACTACAATGGTCAGTACTATCATTGTGAAAAGGTAAAAGACCATGAAGTACACTCTCGTATACAATCCTGCAGTGAATGCATAAGCATTCATCAATATAAACCAATTGTTCACGACCGTCAATTCAAACAAAGTCATACCACTGGCCATCAGATTATCAAACGTGTTTAGATAATAATAACCCAATGCTGTACTTCCATTAGCTGAATATTTATAGAAATCTTCGACAGTTGTGTTACTAAAAAAAAATAGAAAATAGTGACTATATAATTTTGTAAATGGCTTCATGGATTAACCCTTAGACTGCCAGAAAGTGTAAGTATAGTCCCTGCCTGTAATTGGAACTTTACATATGTTAGATATAAGATACAGTCACAACATTTTGAGACTTTCTGAGGGGAATAAAGCTGTTAAAATCCCGGCAGTCTAAAGGTTAATCACTATTCAACTCTGCACTTTGCAATAATTTTAATGAATTATCCAACAATTTTGATCAATGTTAATAGCAAAAATGTACTCACCGGCAACAGTTACGCATATCATATCCCTCAAACATTTCCATTCCGATTATAGCAAAGAAGTAGTAAAGTACCAGCATAACAATGGCAGTTGAACACATCAAAGGGGACAGTAGTACTAGTGTACCAAATACATCTCGATATCTCTTTTTGATTTTGAACAATCTGAGTAATCTTAACGGTCTAAGTACAACTAGAAACGTGGCTGTTGGCGAAAGAAGCAATAAAAATCCGGCTATGAGTGCAAGAAGAGATGCGCCCAAATCAAAAAGATTCCAACCTGAGTTTAGGTATCTCCTTGTACCCAAACCTAACACTTTTACGAATGCTTCCAACAGGAAAACTGAAATAAAAGTAGAGTTTATTGGAAACGTGATGTATTGTGAAAAATATATAAAACGTAGACGGTGATTTTCAGTATTTTCTGTACACATATCGAGAAACGATTACGATATGTATAAATATTCGTTGAAATTTGTGTAATAAAAAATGAACTAATAAGTATGTGGAAGCAATGAAGCGATATAATAAGCTACTACAAAGGGACGTACTTGATACAAATAGGAATGTGTCCCAACTAGCTGCAAACGCATGGGCAGACTGCTGCAAACTTGTGGATGGTTCAATTAGTCGCACCACCATAGCTACACCATTTCCAATGATTGTTCCATCTGAAAAAGAATGTTTCTTTACAGCTCTAACTTATTTTGCACAATGTTTTTTCGAATGATACGTACAAACGACTGTTTCAAAGTACGGCCATACAATGGCTGCATGAGCACCCTTGCAGAGGATCTGTAGTGGCTGCCATGCGGCATGGTACCATGGAATACTAGAATACTGTGGATCCCATTCAAGCGTTGTAGCGTCGTAAACTTCGACAAATTCATCAGAACTCAGGGTACCGGTGCCAGACACATTCATGTGCCGAAACATCAAGATCACATCTCTGATGGCTAAAGGTTATTAATATTGTATTTATGTAGTTCCTCTACATTAAGTTTTTTTTCCAATTAAATGCAGTATAGATATGTTTTATTCAGGTTTCATTTGCTGTAACTATCACCTTAGATGAAAGGTTAAGGATCAACAAGTTGTGTTTTCCCCTCATTTTAAGCCTTATTCGCCGTGTGCTTTTTCCGATATTAAAGCTTGATACATTACTCGCATTTCACGAAGAAGTTTTTTATAAAATTCTACTGAAGGTTTACATATTTATAACTGCAAATATTGAAAGCAATTACATTTCTGCGGAGCGTAGTATCGCATCAATCCTCTAAACTGTCGAAATTGCATTTTATCAGGATTTTGCTTCGAAACTAGCAATTTAAATGCATGGTGGCAAGCCCTCCTTTTATGAAGTAATAATTTTTTGAATTTGTCTCGTTCCGCAGTGGTGAAAGTTTCATTCACGACAGCCAACATCAGGTTCATCATGACGTACAACATTGTACAGAGGTATGAAACAAAGTAAATTGCATACCATTTGTTTCTCGAATACGATGGCATCATGACATCTGGAAAGCTGAGAATATAGCCCATTTAATGCCTGGTAAACATTTTATATGTCTAATGGAATTTCCGCATGTAACTATAATAATACAATGACACTTAACTTGGTTTTTTAGTTACATTCAGTCTAACATTATTTTTTGTTTTTTTAATTATTTACACTCGCAAATAAACTAATCTTGCTGCTTCTACGTACTTAGCAGTGGTCAGTAGGACGAAAAGGCTAACAAAACTGTCTTCTAATGTTGCAAAATTTCTGTTCATCTCAGAGAACATGTAGTAGCCTAGTACCATGTACGTGATGATGAAGAACAAGAGTAGTCCCAACATGTCTATAATTGGTGGCAAAGTTTGCAATATTTGTCTGATGAATCTCCTCACTCCCCCGCAATATTTAGTATCCACTAAAAATATTGGCCTGAGAGCTCGAGTCACTCTGAAGTGTGATGATTGTCGTACCAACACTGTCATTGCCTCCACAAACATAATGGCTAATGTCATACACTGTAAGAATAACACGAATTTAGGTCTGAATTACTAATCATTTTTGGAATATGTTTCGGGCCAAGAGCCAAACATTTATGGCGCTTGTAAATATAAAAATTATTATATTTGTACATGATCACATCGTAAAATAATATATTTGATACATAATATATAAAAAAAAATGTACAAGAACTCTTCAACGACTGAGTAATGTCAGAAGAGGAAGAAACGGTCGATTGTGAGTTTGTTGTAAAACTAAAAAAAATACCAGATAAATTATAATCAATACAGCTGGACTGTAAGTCTGAAAATAATTATTTTGCATTGTGAATTATTAATTTAAGATCAAATACATTTCGGTTTTTGAAAATTAGTTTTCCAGAGATTTTCTACCGAAATGTTTCTCAATAAAATCACTGTGTTTCCAGTGTCAGAGAGTGCATTGTCCCAGAGAAGCTGAATGACAAGCCAGTGATATCCGTGCTCTATGTATTACAGATCTTATACTGTATGCTTTGACTAACAAACTTACGATTTGCATACAACTTACTATTGCTGGATATATAGTGTGCACTGATTTTGCCCCTTCCTCTTATTCTGCTATTAAAATGATAGTTATATCACATTTCCCAGACAAGCGGTTACTCAACTATCGAGTTGAATAACTGCAAGAGAGAGCAAAGGTGATAACACTAACACTACTAGACACAGATGAACGCATGAAAATTCTCCAATACCCTAACAGTAACACAGCCGGGAAAAACCCGAATTAACAATGAGATCACTTTTGGTTTACATGTGAGTAATACAGATTTTAAACTTTGATATTAAAAATCTCTTAATTATCTGAGTAGGTTCCAAGAATTCTAATAAGGACTTGCTCACATCGTAGCTCTTAAAGCGCAATGTATTGATAAGCTTGAATAAATGATATCTGAAAAGTAGGTTGAGTAAATTGCTTTCATTTTCTATTCTTTGAGTCTATAAAACATAAAATTTCGAATCAGTTGTTATATTCGTATGTACTACATAAACGAATTGTTGATGCGTCATGTAAATCGTAATCTGATGTTCCATACGTCAGCTTTGCACCGGATCAGTCTGGTATTAATATAAAGCGTATTAACGCTCATTCTTTTGTTATGTAACAGACAGCTGTAATGCAGAGTGAAGCATGGACGTTTGATATATGAACATTGAATAATAACAGGTATATCAACATATTATGCGTATGTCATAATATGAATGATATATTTAAAATATCGATATTACAGAACGAAAAAGAGAAACAAAGTATTTTCGAGCTAATTCAACATATCTGAAGATTTTCAAGATTTTAGTTTATGAATTGGAAACTCTGTAGGGAAAAAATTTAACTGAAAGTTTATATATCATGTCTACTGACAACTTTGCAGTCTCTAATAAGAAATTTTTTATTTAATAACAATCCAAAGAATATCATAACTATAATCCTCTATAATTTTTTATTACGTTCAATAAGTTTGAGTTGAAGCGACTGAAAAAAAGACTGCCACAAATTTTTTGGACTGCTTCAGTACTTTGCATTATAGCGAAAAGAAAAATGTATGTCATCTCACAAATAATTGTATCAGTCAATTACAGTATGATCTGTAATTTGTATTGATGAGATGGAAGGGCTATGAAAAAAAAATGTATGGCAAATGAAAAAGAAGCGAGTGTCTGGTTATTTTATATATACCTTAAGCATTGTGCGTTTGTGTTTCAAAATTGTTCCCCATCCGATCCATCTCAGTTTCAATGCTAATTCTATTCCTATTATGATTAGAGCCAGAAGCTCGATAGATCCATGCGCCCAGACGGGTAGCTATCCGGAAAAGAGGTAAATCATCATTATGCATATGCATAGAATAAAAGCACCTCCAATCTGCAGCTTCAGGTAAGACCAATAAAAGGTAGAGATCAAATTTGAATGACTCACGATCTAAGGTTTACAAGGTATCATAATATGGTGGAGGAAAAAAATTCCAATTTCAATATTGTTACTTGGAAAGTGAAAACAAAAAAGAAACGGAATGAAACTACTGACTGTACCTTGTGAGTAATAATAGCTAATATTTAATATGCATGAATTAAATGTGTGTGTGCAACTCTGTACACACATGAAACAGCAACAATCCATGGTTAACCATATATTTTCAGGGTCTGCTTACTTATTACAAAATTATTCCAAGTTTTTCGAATTATAGTCATGAATTTAAGTCCGGTATAAAGTATGGCCATAATCACACAAATATTTTCCAATGAATGCAAGATATAAAAATAATTCTTGGTAGTGAACAGACATCCAGTTGTCAAGTTACCTGAGATGCAACGAGGCTAAAACTAGCGGCCAAGTTTAGCAGCCAAACATTCTTATGTTCATTTGAATAAGGTGGTGAAGTCCGATGATAAAAATTCTGTAAAATACCTTGAATTCACATTACTTTTATAGAATTATGAGGATAAAACTGAACGACATTTTTATACTTCCAAAAAGTTTAACAGGTTTGGCCGCTAACTTCGGCTGCTAGCTTTAAAATCGTTGAAATGCAGTGTAAAAATTTCTACAAATTTAATTTCAATAATAAAACAGAGTAATAATTATGACAATAAACAACTTGAAACGATTTTCTGACCTTGAAAAGAGGCACTGCTGGCTCCTCAACAAATGCCAAGGCTAAAAGTATGAGGGAAGTCAATAGGTCAAGGCCATAATACCAGCTGTTATGCACCAAAAGGTAGGCTGGTAAATCCTCTGGATGTCTGGGATGAGAGTCAAACTTCTCATTATTTCGACCTTCCTGTGGACAAATAAAATTTTCTGAAGCCACCAAACTCTCCAGGTGTGAGTTACAATTTCTCTCAACGTGAATATTTATAATACTGATATGGAATCATGGCTTTTGAATGAGAGTACGTTCTTCGTCACAAGTTACCTCAAGAAATATGGCTGCTTCATGATAATTCATTTCCCAGTGTACGTCCGCATCTATACCAATTGCGTACCTCGCCAAAGCCGCATTTTCTGACAAAGTTTCACCATCCGTTGCACCAATTCTGTGACCGATTTCATTCGGAGTATCCGTATTTTCCCTTGGGGTCATCCTGATTCTGCCGTCTGAAGAAGCGCAAGACAACATAGACCCATATTCTAGAAAAAAATTGAAAGCACGCAGCAGGAATGAGACAAGCATGCGTTAGCAGCAAAAGCCTTCCTCCATGGTTAAGTGCACTGGCAGATGATTTCCACGATGTTCAGGGCGATGACCGATACCAGATTGATGGAGGTGGTAGTTGAAATAAAGAGAAAAAAAGGAAAGAAAATAAAAGAACAACATTTTACTACATGTTAACATCAGCCTGCATTTATTACATCCTACACACAATGCCAAGAATGGAAACTCTAAATTGATATTGTGTGGGTCTATGATAAGATCACGGTCAAAATTATTTGTAACAACTAAAACAACTCTTACTGACGGAATTTTAAATTACTGTATTTACATAGTTCACATTTTGTATTAATGGCAAATTAGTCACAAGGAATATAATCTGGCATGGTATTTTTTTTTTTTTTTTTTGTTTTTAGTCACTGTTAGGATACTTACATTTCATAAATTACAAGTTTGTACACGACTTTCTATAAACATTAATATCGTCTAAATATTCATGAGAACATGAATCGGATGCTGGTACATGATGTCATACTGTACGTGTATAGTTTGGAATTAGAGACAGACAAGCCTTAGTTCGAATGTTTCTATCAGTTTGAAATAAGTTGTGCGGCAAACATTTTCTTATCAAATATTTGAGCATAGAAACAGATTATATAGAGATAAAATTTAACACTCGTGTACTTTTGTACAGGAATAGAGATATTAAAAAATAGTCACTCTATTGACACGTTTGCTTCACGTAAGTGGGCGCAACTTCCATATTTACAAAAAAAATTGCAGAGTATTAACTACTGGAAATACATCCAAGCCTGAGGTAGAACACAAAACTATTTTTAGCTACTACTAATGAAATTAAAAATTACCATGCAGTGTGTAATTTAGTTCTGTTAGATAATACACATAATCCAAAATGTAAACTAACTATTTATTTGCGATATAATTTTTGATTCTGATGGTTCGTTAATTGGAATATTTTGAACCGTTATTTGACATAAAACTTTGCTGAATTGTCTAAATTACGCATCAGATCATCTGTTTTTAAACGGTCAGGAGTCAATGTATATCGGTTCCTATCTACATGCTCAAATTTTTTTCATACCTCAACAGAACTCGTATTTCGCAATAATAAAGTTAAAATATTACCACAAGCTCATTGTATTTATCATTGTATTAAATTGTAGGTAATTATTATGTGGAAGGATATTGCAAAATATTGTGAATAATACCATAAAAAACCTTGATCAGAAGTCTAAGCAATGTGTGGTGACTTGCATTAATATATTAGTGAGCTTTAATCTACCAAGTATTTGGTTATTTGAATTATTATATGTATAGGTTGATATCAGATTTGTGGAAAAATAAAACCAGACTATACCACACAAAGTCGCACTGCAAAATAAATACAGATGCTGTATTATCATTGAAAGTAATTATCAACTATAATAATTTCGGTTGAGGACAGAATTTTAAGACAATAATTAGCATTTCATTATACGTGTCCAATTGACAACTTTAACTGTATAAGAGTAGAGTTTAACATTTCCTGGCAATTGAATAGACACACAGACGTAATAAAAAAACTAATAAAAGAAAGTCATCATCCAAATCTATCTGCAAAAAGAGCTATCTTATCAAACTTTCAAATATGATTAGAGTACTTATTGAACAGCTAATAAATGTGAAAAAAATTTTGTACTTTTCACATAATTAAGTCATATCTTTGGAATGAGATGAAAACCGAGATCACAAGTTTAGATCCGGTTCGAGGTGGAGATTTAGAAAAGAGTAATTGAAGAAACTAAATCATTCACTACTGCATCATGTTCGAGTATGTATAATAAATATCTTTTGGAGCAAATTGCCAATTTAATCCAATGTAAAAGTTTCTTTTCGTTTTCACGTCCCGCGTAACGGAGGAATTAAAGCAACTGCCTACTTGGACTCGCTCCGTAGGAACCCTCTAAACGTAAAGTGACGTTTGGCTCATCGTCGAAACGCTGGTATCCGTCCGCAGATCCAGGACTTCTCGGGGACGAGGGCATCTTCGTTGGCAGCCTCGACTCCTGACAGCCGCACGGGTAACGAGATTCTCTCGAGTGGCTGCGCGCTCGGGAGTCACCGCAAACCTGACTCCTGCCTACGCTGTTTCAGAGTTGCGACGCGACTGACGACGAGTGGTTTTCTCGCGGATATGTTGCAGATGACTAATCCGAGAATTTTTTAACCCGAAGCCAGACAACGGAGATTCGGCCGTTATCGTGATATCCCCCCGTAGCCGGGGCTGACTTCACATCAGCGGACTTCGGGCATTCCGCTTAAAAAGGCTTCGGGATTGGTTCGCCTTCTGCGTTATCTCCGATCATGGCTTCGATCAGAGATAAAGTCCAAGCTGAAAATATTGGTCCATACTGGTTCAGCAATTGAATAGCACCGCAATGAAGATTTTTAATTTAACAGTGTTTTTACCAAATTGAAAACCACGCTAAGGCGTAGGAAAGTAACTCACATTGCTTGAATCAGAACTGACAGTCAGTTAACGCTGAAAGTTACGTTTTGGAACATTTATTAATTCTATTGCGACACGAAAATGTACAAACGTTTGTTGCAAATATCTAGCCACTATAAGTAGCAATGTTAAGACAGTAAAAGGCTTCATTGATGCCAAGTATGCAGCTATATGTTGGATTTGTCACGGAATATGTGTAATAATTTTTAAAATCGGCAGAAAACGCGCGTTGCGCCTAGACCGGAAACGTGTGCCCTAAGTGGTTATTTCCAGCCTCGTTCGGCAGATGGAGGCTCTTTCAACCATCCGCTGGCTTCGACGTAAGTATCAGCCGCCGTAATTTTCTTCAGAGAATCCAAATAATCTAACGTTCTTGGTCGTACTGGTTTGGGAGTTATATCAAATAACATCAGTTTAATTCGCCTACTTCAATTTGCGCCTAATATTTCTATAACTCGTCACATTTTTTGCATCAACAGTTAAAATGTTTATATGGCATGTCGACACGGACGTCGATACGTCTAGCTCACGTTAAATGCTGTTTATTCATTGTTTCGATATTTTTATATATATATCATCAATTTCGTACGTGATATCTTGTATCCAAGAGTCTATATAAAAACTGTGATCTCCAGTCTCTGAGATAAATGAGTTAATGCATTTGTCTTAATTTTAACTAAACATAACCTCTCCCCTAGATTACAGTGTGCATCGCCTAACGTGTCATTACAATTCAACTGAACAGTTCTGTGATGTGTTTTCATTACTGAATCAAGATCCATTAGACCATACAGGAAACTTTTCATATCCTACTGCACTTTTACGACTATTTTACTTTTGGGTTTTTAAAGTGTTTCAGTTCTGATTGAGTCATAATTTTATTACAGATGGTGGATACTAAAGCGAAGGCTCCGGCCAAACCTGCGGCTACTGAGGCCAAAAAGGATGGACGCAAGGCCCGTGGCAAACCAAGAAATCGTGATTTAGGAAATGGAGTCTACAGGTTCAGCCGAACTCGAATGTATCACAAAAAAGCTCTTTACAAGTTCATTGGCAAGAAGACCGAGAAAACTGTAAGTTAATGTTTGAAATTTAGTAAATGTACAATGTAGAAAAAGCCATCACTTAGGTTTTTTCCATATTGTAGTATTCCAGGTAAAACTTGCGTCAGATTATCAATTTGCTAAAAATTTTTTTTAATATGTTTTGAAAATGAAACAATAATAGCAAATTCTATCACTCAAAGAAATTTTAAAAACTTGAGTCTTGTAATTTTTCCTAATAATTCTTCATATTGATACTGAATATTATGAAAGTTGATGCTGGTATCAGTTAAAAACTCATAAAAAAATAATTTGATCTGACCAAGATTATAGGTAATAATCCCTTCTAATCCAAGGTGGTTCTTGCACATTATAGCTCCATAATTTAATGAAAGGGAAATTAAAGCGATGAAATTACCAACCTATTTGTTGTTTATCTAAACAAAGTGGGTGTGAAGTCGCAACATTTAATTGCCAAGAGTCGTACAAGCATTAACGCATAATTTTCTAAATCTTTATTAAAATTGGTTTTAGTAACCCAGCTTAACTGTGAGAAAGTTCTCTAGAAACTTTGTATATTTTTAGCATTGCTTAAACATCATTTTTCTCTCACACTGTTGTAAGCCGATATTGTAACAATTTTTCAATCAAAATAATGGTTTATCGGATGTTCTTTGATTTAAGGCAATTAATCGGCCCAATTTATAATTTGATTTTGTAATGAAATTTTGCTAAACCACGAATGTAAACTAATCACCTGCATTGTAGGTAAAGCCCAAGAAGCCTGTGACCATTGAAAAGAAGATTGGTGGTGATAAAAATGGAGGTACCAGATTAGTTCTGCTTAAGAAGAGGAGGAAGAACTACCCTACTGCTGATCCAGTCACTGTTCACCATGCAAAGAAAACTTTCCGTGAACATGTTCGCAGACTCAGACCCACCATCACTCCTGGTACAATCCTGATTTTGTTGGCTGGGCCCCACAAGGGAAAGCGAGTTGTTTTCTTGAAGCAGCTTCGAAGTGGTCTTTTGTTAGTAACTGGTAAGTGGGCGTTCCATATGTGCTCCTCACAAGTGCAGAAGAATTGAATTCATTCGAATAAACATTATGTATTGCAGTAGAAAATAGTTCCTCTATTTTTTCAGAAAAATAAGGCCTTAGTGTTTTATGTGTATTTTAACACATACGATTGAAACGACAGATGGCGCAGTTTCAGACATTTATAGTGTTCAAAAAAGTGTGCAGTAAAGTTGTCTTAGTTCATATATTTAGAACTACTTTGAAGTAAACAGAGTTAGTTTTATCTTTTCTGTTAGTATTTTATTGCCATTATCATTTTGTGAATAAATTGTCACACGATTAACATTTTACAGGTCCATTCCTAATCAACGCTTGTCCTTTACGTCGTGTTAGCCAGAATTACGTGATAGCTACATCGACAAAGATCGACCTTTCTGGTGTGAAACTACCCAAAGAAGTAGGAAAGGACGAATATTACAAAAGGACCCAGAACAAGCGTGCCAAGAAAGAAGAGGGAGATATCTTCAGCACAAAGAAAGTAGACTACAAACCTTCTGAACAGAGAAAGATCGACCAGAAAACTGTGGATACACTAATTATTGGAGCCATCAAGAAACACCAGGACAAAAAATTGCTCTTCACTTATTTGTCAGCGATGTTCGGTCTTCGAAGCAGCCAATATCCCCACAGAATGAAATTTTAAATCCATTTGATACATCATTTATGTGTATGTCACCGCAGTGTTGTACATGTGGAATAATAAAAAATTAAAAACTTGTCATAGGCTTGGAGCATTTATTTGCAGATAGTTTCTTTATTTGATATTCCTGAAATCCGCAGTTTGTGGATCAGTGTGACCAGCGATCGTAAAATGGTCGGAAGAATCGTGGAATTCCCCAAGTTGGAACACAAGGTTTGTGTTAAATACAGTAAAATTAAATTGGATCATGTTTTAATACAATTATCCGAATATATATTAGTTTACATTCGTGAAAAATAAAAAAATATTTCCACATCTTATTAGAGAACATGAAAAACTTATTACAATTAACAGTATTATCACCAAGTCAATTTAATCAAATGTTGGAAACGATTTATTGATAGAGTGTTTTCAACAGTTGACAGCAATGTGTTGATGCAACATTAGGATAGCCAAGTCCCAATTTACATATAAAGAAACCTTATTAGTTAAGATGATTTCGGCATTTTCAGAGCGTCTAGTAGATTAGACTATCTGTAAGTCTTCGGGTATTTCATAGAAATGTCCCGAAACTTTTGGAAAAAAAGGAAACTAATCGTATACTTGAAACCTGTAACGAATTCCAAATTGCCGAGCCCCCTAGCACCCTGTATCTTCAAATCAATCACTGTTGATTTCTGATTGCAGTTAGAAGGCCGTTTCTTTTTTTTGTGAATTATTTTACGTGAACAAACTTCCGGGTTAATCTCTACCCTATCATCAAGCTAATGGTGCTAAAAAAAAGATTGAAAGAAATAGTTGATGTCCTTGGGTGGGATAGCCAAAACAGGTATTTATGTGTAAAATTACACCATCTTTTGAAATGACGGAAACATCCGACAACCACATTCTTACCACGAATGTCCTCGAGTGATGAATCTACCTCCTGAACTCTATCCTATAGGCATACCATAAGTGATACCGACAGAGATAGTTCACCCCCGTATCAACTACTTCACTCGGTAGACAGAACGCGCATTCCGCTGTTCGAATAGTTCAGTGTTCGGACCTGGTGGATGCAGTGTTCTGATTGGCTAGTACGTTACCGAAATTACTTCAAAGTGACATCACTGGGTTCTTTGTGCTTAGCGTACGACGCAACATTTGGCGGGAATCGTGTCCGGCCGCATAACATCATCGCGAGTGCCGGCAAGAGTTCAGGCGGTTCAGGCAGTGGACTTGGCCTCACTTGTTATGTAGACCTCGTGGAGTGTGTTTGCAATTTATCGTATATTTTGTCAGGTAAATTATTTCTCGTTTGTTGTTTGATGTGAAGTCAATATGAGTGCCAAGTTACATAGTACAAAGCTGCAAGACATTGCTGAAAATCTTGAATATGTCGGAGCTGCTGACGATTCTGGATTTGCTAGCATTTCAGGATCCGTAGCTTCCGCAGGTATTGTACACGTTTTTCTACCTTATGGCAATTAAAGCACGACATGGCATGGGTATAGAATTAATGAACGGCGAACAACAGTTGAGTGTCGTCAGTGATAAACAGAAGGGACAGACAAAATTGCGGTAGTTTTGCATACTTTTAGATGTGAGCCGTGTGAATTTTCAGGGTTATTAAATTTAAATCTCTAGTCATGTATAAACCATTTTTAAATGGCTTGCAGTTTTTCTTCCATATCACACGAATTTTTGGCGAACTCGTTAAAGGCAGGTGTTTATATGAAATCGCAAATTTTTTTTTATGGGAATACCCATTGCTACGATATTTCTAGTAGATACGGGCTCTATTTGTCAGTTAAGTTTACTCTCTAAGCTGGTGGATAGAGTAATCCTCTTTGACTTCTATTTGTCTGTTTACACATGCGAAATGTGTAACTGCTTATATTTACTTTCTCCTATATTGCTAGTTTATTACTAGTCTTTAACTATCACTGTTACCTCTTAAATGAATAATGAGGATAAATCTGAAAGCAGAAAATTATTACTTGCATCCAAATAATGTTTAACAAAAATTCTCTCGCCTGACCCTTTATTAATTTTTAAATTTTCTAGTTTTATCTTCCATCTCAATGTCTCGTACATTCAAAGACTTTGTAGTGTACCGATTAATATAATTTTTGGCCAAAAATAATCTACTCTTGTTTTCGCCTTAGAAATAAAACTTAAATTTGCTTCTACACACATTGGTAGATGTTAAAATTCTCCACTCATTTCCATTGTTCAAAAATTCACTTTGAAATATATTTTTCCACAAGCTTTTACTCTCATTAATCCCTCAATATTTTCATTATTTTGAATATCTTTAGAAGCCACAAGTGTTACAAAGGACGAAACATTGGCAATAAGCAAAATTGCTGATGATGTCAAAATTAATAATGGACCATTTAAGATTGACTATAAAGAATCTACGAAGGGAAAGCGTAAAAGAACCCTAGAGATTGAGACAGAAAATAAACGCTTAGCTGCCGAGCAGTATGAAAAAGAAGTTGTGGAATTTCGCTACAAACGTTTGATGCATTTGCTCGATCGTAGCCAGTTTTATTCGAAGTATCTGGTTCAAAAGATTGATCAGTCTTTAAAACAGGAATCAAAGAAACCAGGAAATAAACGTAAGCCCAAAGTAAGCGATGAGAACTCACCACCAAAAAAAATTACTAAGAAGGCTCAGAAACTAAATCAAGATTATGACATAAGGGAATATGTGACTGCGAAAGATGTGAGTGTTCCCAGAAGCACTATTCTTATAGCTCCTCTTGTCCTGTACATGTGCGTATTCACCATCGCTTTTTATTTGTATGGATTGTTTGCGCAGTGTGTATTGTATCCTATAACCCCAACCAATAAATTTTTTTCAAAATATCAAGAGTCAACCCTGTGCATTTCATCACTAGTAACTTTTAGATAGTACATAAGTGGAATTTATCGATATACATTACCATAAAATACAAAAATGCTCTCAAGGTGATACATGTGATGTAAAATTAGGTTTTCCAATGAAATTAATAAAATTGTGTAATTTGTCTGAAAGTTTTGTTATAATTTTTCAATCAATCAAGGTTGTAAATATGATAAAGATGGAACTTTAACTGTAATAATCACGTAATAGTCAATTATTATTAAAGACCTGTTGGTTTCTCGCTTGAATATGTATTATAATTGTTTGTCTTCGTTTACTTCTCCAAAAATGGTAGAGCAATTTTCATGCCACGTATTATACTAGCATATTTTTTTTCTCCAAGATTTGCTAATTTGATATACCTACAGGTCAAGAATAAAGAAGAAGAAAGACAAAAAATGAATCTCAGTCAAAAAGAAATAGCAAATGAACTAATGATGGAAACAGACGGAAACATAGCAAAAACAGATTATCCAGACAAGGACCAACATGTTGAGTCTGTACAGTTGAAATATTTTGTCGGCACATTGCGTGACTATCAGATCGAAGGTTTAAAATGGCTTTGTGTGCTGTACGAGAATGGTGTAAATGGTATATTGGCAGATGAGATGGGTCTTGGAAAGACTATTCAAGTTATTGCGTTGATTTGCCACTTGATAGAAAAGAAAATACCAGGACCTTACTTGATAATTGCACCACTTTCTACTATTCCAAATTGGTTAATGGAGTTTGAAAACTTTGCTCCAAAAATCCCTGTTGTTTTGTTACACGGACCTCCAGAAGAGAGGACAAAACATTACCGGTCGATCCAACAGAAAAACTTTGATATTGATGGATACAAAACACAACCAGTGGTTTTGACTACCTTTGAAGTACCTATGCAAGAGGAAAATTTATTA
Organism: Neodiprion pinetum; assembly: GCF_021155775.2. Lineage (NCBI taxonomy): Eukaryota > Metazoa > Arthropoda > Insecta > Hymenoptera > Diprionidae > Neodiprion > Neodiprion pinetum. Next base: position 34,958,204 of record NC_060234.1, read on the forward strand.
AAACGTCAGCAATGGAGGTACATCATCATTGACGAAGGTCACAGAGTTAAAAACTACAAATGCCAACTACTACAGTAAGTGGTTCTAACTTGCATATAATGTCTTTTCAAATAGATTGTTGCTATAATTGTCATTGGCCTATTATAGCATACTACTTGTAAATCCATAAATAAATAAACTGCAAAGGAAACCAAGAGAGATGTTGCGCGATATGCACATGGCTTTTAATACTAATTTTCTTCATGAAAAGTGGGGTCGACCAAAAAAACATTTCAAGTTTACTCAAAATTTGAAATTATATCAAATTTTTTTTTGAAATCCAAGATTTCTCTTCTTGTCATTTATCTGGTTTGTTTTACTCAGGGTCCTGAAGAAATGCAAATCCATGAATCGACTTCTGCTAACTGGTACACCACTTCAAAATAACTTGTCAGAGTTATGGTCTTTGTTGAATTTCTTGTTGCCAGAAATTTTCAATGACCTAGCAGTATTTGAATCCTGGTTCGATGCTAAAGAACTACAAGATGCTGAAGGTACCAAAAGGATCCTCCAGCAAGAAGCTGACAAGCAGGTTTTGATGAGTTTAAGGGAGATATTGAAACCGTTTATGCTTCGCCGCGTGAAATCTGATGTTTGTTTGGATATCCCCCTAAAAAAAGAAGTCATTGTCTATGCACCGCTTACTGAACTGCAACATAGTTTATACAAAGCAGTATTGAGCCGCGATATTCAAACTATGGCCAAACTGGAACCTGAAAATCTTATAATCCCTGATCTAAATGGAAAAAGACAACAACGGCGTTGTAGGCTCAAATCAGGTACTTCTGATTACAAAGATGATTCCATGAGTGACTTGTCTTCGTCACGTGCCTCAACTCCGTCCAGTAATGGAGGTGATGATGGCTGGAAGAAAGATGTAGAAATACAGAGCAATGCACTTTCAATGTGGAAAAAATACGCAGATGTCAATGAAAGGAACCAAGAATTTTTAATCCGGATTCAATGGCAAAATAGAGGTAAGATAGAATTAACCAAAAACACTTTTCGAAAGATCTTTATCGTTAAAATTTGTAGTAGTAGAAAAATAACAAAATTAATTTCAAATGTAACCTTGAAAAATTTGTGTTCATGCATTAACGAAAGTTATTTATTCCTAAAATTTTAGATGTACATTTTTAATTTGGCCGACTTGTAGGTAGCATGTTCCGTATTAATTTTGGAGTAAAGTCGAATCATTAAATTCCGAAAAACCTCTAAAATTCTGTACTATTATTTTTTAGCTGTAGTATACAAAAAAATAGTGAACCATCCATACTTGGTTCACTGTCCATTAAATAGCGTTGGTTTGCCACGAATTGATGATGAAATAATTAAAAACTCTGGAAAGCTGTTGGTTCTGGATGCAATGCTGGCGAAGCTTAAATCTCAAGGGCATAAAGTTTTATTGTTTTCCACAATGACCATGATTTTGGACATGTTGGAAGATTATCTGGAACTGAGAGATTACAGATACGTACGGTTGGACGGAAGTTTCAAAATAGAGGATCGAAAGGAAAATATTAAATTATTCAACTCTGATCCAGACGTATTCCTATTCCTTATATCCACTAGAGCTGGAGGAGTGGGATTAAATTTGGCTGCTGCTGATACAGTTATCATGTATGATTCCGATTGGGTAAGATATTTACTTACAATAAACATATATTCAGTAATAACATGTATTTAAACAAACAGTCAATAACATCTTGATAAAGTAATACCACTTGGTAACATCTTGTGCACATCTGTACTGTTCAAAAAGTGACATCATACAGAATAAACCTTACGGCAAACGTGATTAACAATAAAACACTATACCTGCATATATTCATTCTGAATCCCTGGAAGTTGGTAATAATCTTGAGTGGACACTGAAATTTAGGTGTGACGTAGAAATTTCCCCTTAATTCTCAAGCTGGCTAAGATTACATTTGTATAACGGTTATATATTGATACAGCTTAAATTTCACAGGAAAATTTACTTGACCTAACGTTTTGTTTCACATAAGACGTAGAAAATATTTCTGAAATCCATAGGAAACTCATTTTCCCAAGCTCGTAGCTCCAAGAAAATGCAGATTATCATTAACCGAATTCAGTATAATTGCAAATTGCCAGTTTCATTGTACAATCTCTACTAATGCCATAAAATTTTCAACAGTTTACTTTTAAGTACTCTTAGGTTAAATATCCGCTTATAAAGTTTGTAACAACCATGTGTAATAGACAAATAATAAACACATCTAAATTTTACAGAACCCTCAGGCTGATATACAAGCCATGGCACGTTGTCATAGAATTGGTCAAACACGACCTGTTGTTGTATACAAGTTATGCACTAAAGGAACAATCGATGAAACAATTATTAACCGTGGTGAAGCAAAACGCAAACTAGAAAAGATGGTCATCTCTAAAGCAGGTCTAAGTTTGTCCTTGAACAATCGTGACACACTTGTACAGCTTAAAAAACTTTTAGAATCTAATGAAAATCAAATTGTACATGCAGAAAATGATGGTGAGTTACTTTTATAGTTCACTTTGCTGAGTCTTGAATATACTCTCAAATGTTATCCCTCTTCAATATTGTGATAGAGATCAAATGTTACTTGTATTAATAATACGTGTTAAATTAATTCGCTCAGAAATCAGTTGATCATTTCAACATGCTTCAAACTAGAGAATTAGTGTATCTTTTTTACAATACCTGCAAGTTTTAGTGAAATTTTGTTTTTTATAGCCTTTTGTTTCCAATTAAGCTATAGCGTCAATAAAAATGTAACAGCTGGCCTAAATTCTATTGCTTTAATTTTTTTTTTCCTTACAGTCTACACGCATAAAGAACTTGATGATTTATTGGACCGAAGCGACCTGATGCCAAAGAAAAATATCACAGATAAGAAGAAAAGAAATGGATAATCTAGGCTATCAAATGATGTTAGAGATCAGTTATGAAAGTGAGAAGATATGAAAACTGGATTTTCAATCTAACAATGTTCAAAAAAATATGACTTAAGTACCTTTTTTATGGTCGAAGAATTAATTTTCGATTTTTTTGTTGTGACTGTGTCACGCCATACCTCTTTGTGTTTCATGTTGTTTTTTTAATAGATATTAATCGATATCGCTAAATAAATGTTTAATTTTGTACTTATTTATATGAAATGTTTATACACTTTTCTGACATATTTTCGTTCTTTAAAAAGTAAACTTCATGGACTACTTACGCAACCGTTTTTTTCCAAAATTATTTCGACCAAATTATCCTGTTTCTTTTTATCTCCTTAAAACTTTGTCAAAAAGAAAATGATCACAGAAGTCTTTACATTTCTCGCAGTGTATGGACATACCACGAGCAATTCAACAGATATTCTCAGTAATGAATAGTTCGATTACACTGGACACTTGACATAATGTTAGGAACAAAATACCTACACTCACAATTATTATGTGACAAAATGTGACATCTCATACAATTTTACTGTAGCACTTTCGAGGACTTCACGCGTGCAGATCCTTTTGCTTGTGATGAATTTTTGCACTTGTATGTCTGAGCTAACTGCTCTCGAAATTCAGCTTCTAATTTGACATATGTTCCACCTGTAAAATGTAGAACAGTTATTTGAATTATTCTGAATCCATTTACAGGGTGATCATCTTAGCTTGAAAATACTGGTTACCTATTGGTTGTGTCTGACTCCAGATGTGAGTTTGTTGCCTATTATGAGTATGTGTTCGAGGATGAATTCCACATTCTGCAGATGTTCTTTTTGTGAGCAAGGCAGCCATTTGTATTGCTGCTCGTTCCTCGAAGTCTCGTTGATTATCTTGATTATATCTTACTGTCAAATTAGAACTCCATGATCGGCCACCATCGCTTCTGTATTGTATAAGATTATATGAGGAGTTTCTACGTAAGTACTATTTCTACGTAAAGTTCAATCAACATAATAATTTTTAATAACAATTCAACTACCTTTTTGCAGCGTAATATCTCGTTTTCCGTTTAAATTTCCTGACCTGCCTGAGCGGTGGCCATGCGTGAGATTCTTCACTGTTATCGGTATCATCGTCAGCACTGCTATCGCCACCGGCTGTTCCCCCATCATCATCGTCACTACCTGCAATCGAAGAACCTGGAGACGAAGTATCTGTCACTCCCGATGCCTGTCTTCGCATTTTACGAGATGATTTCATTACATCCGGTGCTTGGCAGGCTTGTCGAAGCCCGGAACCACCCCAGATTTTTCCTGAACAATAACGTAATTATTGAAGTTGCAGTTTCACACCTTCTTGATGTACAACTCTTTCGATGGACTAAAAACATGTGTGAGAGAACCTCTTACTCGTTTCAAGTCAATTTTCACTGGTCTTCTGAACTTTACCTAAGAGCCCTAGTTTTGATCTTGGTGGTACGAGCTCGATTCCATCCCACCACATGATCTCCTTGCAGGCCAATTTCCCAGGCTCCAAATTTGGATCTCTGGCAACCAGTCTTGTTATTTTTTCTGGGAAAAACAGCTGTGGGGGTTCTAACACTATCACATCTCGGTGTGACGAAAAGATGTTGAGAATATTTTCATCTGTATCAGATGTCGCAGCTGGAATATGCTCCTGCCAAATGTAATTAATGTACTTTTGACTTATTTCATTACACTTGATTTAGAAATTAACTCATATCAGACGAAAAATATTGAGCTGGGAAAATTGAGTGTTTCACCTACAAAGGAGCGAAAGTAGTTCTGATCATGGTGGAATTAATTTATAAAAAATTTGAATCAACTGAATTATCGATATGTTTTTATGAATTGATAGGTATGATAGACTACTGTTATACCTTAAACCGGCAGCCCTCTTGATTCGGCAGTGTCTCAAACCTGTAAGCTCTTTGACTGCAACATGGATATCTACCAAGTGGAAACGGGGAGGATCTTTGCTGTTCATTGGCAAAGAATTGTGGAATCTCCGGGTGATAACAACACCAGTCCATTTGATGAATTGGGAAGTATGTTCTGCATTGTCTGCAGAAAAGAAAGTGACAGTCACCCCATAAACGCCAGTAGACCTTTCTCCAAGATCGCAGTTCCGAGCGAAGTGTCACAATGTAGTCATTTAACGTCCATGACATATCCCTGCAATAGCAAGTATTTTTAAAGATAATATTCAATCTTCAAATGCTTATCCATTTCTAAAAACAGTCAACAAAGAGATAATGACAAACAAATAAGATCCAGTTTTGGAAATTTACGATTTACAATTTATTGCTTTCAAAAGTGCTGTTTTGATAAGGAAAATTTATTGAATACAATGTTAGTAGTGAATATTAAGTGTAGTTTTAAAAATCAATGAGAACTCTAGAATCAAATTCATAATTACTGATCAGTCATACCTGGTATGCATACTGTGAATATCTCCTTTAGTATCGAGTCTCATAGCACTTGGAATGCAAGGTACAGAGTCAGATATTGATCTGACCACATTTTTCCCGCACTTGCCACATTTGAATAATGTTGCTAAAGAACTATAGTGTCCACGCTTATTGTCAGGGGTACTATCGGCTAATGAGACTATTAATTTGCAGAAGATCCTGCTTTGCACCTTATCCTTCTTGTCTTTCAATGATTCAACATCCACGTTGGTGAAACGTGCCGCTAGTCTGCAAGTTATTAGTTCTTCATTTAGTAATCATTTGTATTACATACCTTTAAAGAAAATTTTGATATTCTAGAAACCCTGTGAAATACTGATACAAAAATTTCACCCTTTTTGATAGCTGTCACAACACATCACCTAATTTTTCTAAATCAACTTTAAAATGAATCTTCAATGAAACCTTTTATTATTGTTGATGGTCAGTTTCAAACATGCTGAGAATTATCTTCGATTAAAATTAAAAATACTCCAAAAAATCATCACTATACTTTACTTCAAGTAATCATTGAATTCTGAATTCAATTGTTTGTGAAAGAGGTATGAAGAGAAATGATTTTTGGTAGGTTTAACAATTCTTCGTTAAAGGTACTCGTGAATGATGAAAATGAGCATTATAAAAGATCGTGTTATCGGATACGTATTATCTATTATAAAGAATTACAAAATAACCTTACCAAATTCTGAATATCCAAAACGCCAATTTTTATATTTATATTTAATAAAATATATACCTTGTCAGAAGATTGTCATTCAAGCATGTTAATATAGCTGATGTTTTTAAAACTTCAGACATGTTGTTGTGACAATACGCTAAACAATCTTCAAGAAGTGGTTCCATCTGAAGAAATGATGCAGACACCATAATCGGAATAACATTATTCGCTTCAAAAACAGGCCATTCGGATTTTTTGATGATGTCTTTTTTAACCCAACGCATAAGCCAATCAAAAATGACAATATCGCAATGGACAGATATATCCATCTCTTCGAGTTTTTGACCAGCAGTTACGTCTGCAAAGTAGCACATCTTCTGGACTAACAATTTTTGTGGACATCTGAAGTCTTTTTTGATGTTTTTAGCTTCATCGCAGACATGGATTTCCACTTCATTACTGAAAACCACCACACATCCGACATTTACTTATTGTAAAGTGAGCAGAAAGTTGTTAATAAGTCATAATTCAATCTAAACTGTGTGAATATCATACATAATTTTAAAATTTTCTCATTCAACAAAGTCATGCTTACTCGAAAGATTTTCTTCGATACTTATGTTTCTCTTTATCCTTTTCTTTAACGGCTGGTGTTAATCGATTGTCGATGTTAATTGCTGATCCTGCAGTTTTCTTTACATCTGTATTAGTAATAGATTTTTTTATTACAGGCTGAGATAATGCTGGCTTAGGAAGCATGTATGGCAATACTGAATCCAGAACTCCTTCGTGCAAAATATCGCCTAATTTTCTTTTCATAATTTTTGCAAGTAACTGCTCTTTGTGTTCTAAAAATGTTTCAACTGTAGGTATTTTAATCTTTTTCATAGGTGTACAAAGAGTTTGATTTTGTTGCTCATATGTTTCAATTTTTTTCACTTCTTTTTGTAGTTCTTTCTTTTCTTGGGTACGAGATTTTTCGTCCGTTAGTTGTTCTTCACACACTGATGCCGCCTGTGATTTTTGTAAATGATGATGCTTACTTAAGCTAAGCCTGCGATATTTTGTCTGTGCATTCATATTTGATTCTTGATGCTCGTTTTTACTAGTTGGTACTTTAGCAGTGCTTTCAGTAACAATTACCTTTTCGTTATCTAGCTTCGTAGATTCAGTGTTTCTTATTTCATTAGTGACTGTACTTTTATCATCCCTAATATTCAGACCAGGAGAATCGTTACTCAATTCTGTAATTTGATCACTTTCGTCGAACTCTACTGGTGTTTGTGAAATTAGATCTGTTTTTGCCAATTTTGGCCAATCAATTTCACTTTTCGCAGACAATGTGGTTGCCAGCTCTTCGAAACTATCATTAACTTGATAAGCAGTACGCATAAAGTCGAAAAATGCTTCGATAGATAGTTCCGGACACTTTTTTTCATCTTGTAGACGCTGAAGTCTATCTGGAAGTCTTTTAGAGTACATACCACATGATTTTGAGGGTGATGAGTCCACATTTTGAGGACTCGTGGTTACATTGAATGAGGAGTAAGGTGGAGATGATATCTTTGAGTTTGAACTACAATTAGGAACTTTGGTGGTAGTACAAGTTTTAGTTTCTTGAGCAGGCTCTGGTGCCAAGAGTGAACCTGGAAATATAATATTTAAACTGAGTTAAATCTGACACATGTACACAAATGTTATTATTTATTTATTTTTCCCATTACTTGAACTCAATTAGCAATGACATCACCTAAACCAAATGCAATTTCCCTCAGTTTTTTATTTTGTCGCATTTTTTTATATATCTTTTTTTACCTTCACTGGTGGTTGTGGATGGAATACTTGATGAGGATGTTGAAGATGATGTGTTATCGCCCTTTAATGCATCATTATATTTTTCTGTTGATTCGAATTTTTTGAATAAACTAGGATACATATTTGGTTAAAGGTACGAGGTAGTTGTGGATTTTGAGATGTTTTACGATAATGTGTAGGATCTCTGTTTACTTTGCAACGTCATCGGTAGAAACTTTTGGCATTTAATCAATAAATCGTGTAATTGCTGAATATACGATAGAATTTAATTTTTGGCTGAATACGTAAAAGCTCATATCTTTTTGACGAAAGATTTAATACGAGTAATTTCTTATAACTCGCAGAAACTCAAGAAATGTGGATAGATAACCAAAGGACTTTGAGATCTACAGTAGGTTGATAGTCACTTTTCATACTTGAAGTCGTTTCCAAGGAGTTTTGTTATCGATCAAACAATCCGTATAGCACCCATATCCCATGATTGTATGCTCACGGTCTGTACTGTTGTATGATACGAACATTCAATTTGCTAGTTTACAACAGTTTGTTTAAGAACTGAACATTACAATTACGAATCAACGTATCTGTGTTGGGCTATAGGTGTGATATATGCTGAAGTATTTTTCTGTAGTATCAGCTCACAATTGGTGATTAGTGTAACTTAAGCGCATGTCTTATATTCTTTGATGATAGTACTTGTGTATTGAATGTAGAATTCGAATGTATTGAACATTTGTCATTTATTGTGAAAAATCTCAATTTTTTCGAAAATCTTGAATATTGTCCAAAAAAAATTCCGAATGCTGCGTTTAAATTCGGTAAAGCGACATTTCCTGCGATAAATTTTAGATTTCACTATCTGAATTAATCGTACTTAAGATGATCAATTAGTTCGAAAAAAATGGAACGAAATTGGCAAAAATACATGAAATTCAGTAAACTGATCGTAAATTCTTCCTGATTGTGAGACATGGCCATAAAACCCATACTACCGATAACGCCTGTGAAATTTCGGATATTGGATTACCCAAAAATCTTTTTTCAAGATCGCCACAAGTTGACAGGGAATATTCAAAGGATTTCAGTGTATGCGTGTATGTATATTATATATTGATGTACAGTTCATAGGCAGTACAACTTATTCGGTACAATTTTAACTGATCGTAATAATTCTGCTTATAAATTGGCAATTGCCTTCGAGTGAGTGGTTCGAGTTCATTGAAATATTGTAGGCAATTGGGTATTTGCATGATTTTTATATTTCTTAACTTTTGATGTTTTTCGATTCTATAAATTTTTTTAGAATTTTTGAAAAAAAATATTTTGTTTTTGTTTATAAGTGTTTAAATAATTTAATAAATAAAAAAAAGGCAATATTTAAATGAATAAGTAGCTCCATCTCGCGTATGTGACGTCACAATGCTGAATTTTTTTGAAATTTTTAGCGCCAAGTTCTCCTGTAAGCACGCCGTACGTGTAATCAGCTGTTGCTCTGTGTTGTGATTGATGAAAAGAACGTCTGATAGTGCTGTTTATTATAAACTAAAGTTATTAAATTATTTAATATGTCATTAAAAAACGATTTTTGTTGGTGTATAGTACCAACTTGTGAAAATACTCAAACTAATGCTTGCTTAACATTCTTAGTATAATAACATTGACGTGATCATAACCTCCACACAATTATCCGTGTGAGTTAAAAAAAAAAAACACCACACAAAAATTGATTTCTATTTTAATTATTTTCACCGAAGTCTGACATTAATTATACAATGTATCAAACTTAAAGTTTAAAAAACTTACTTAAAATTTTTTTAGCGCTAGAAAATATTGTACATTACTCTTTGTGGATTCAAATAAACGCGCCAGTAGCAGCACAATGACGTCAAACCAATCACATTCCGTTTTATGTCACGTGACTCTTATGTGATTTAGGACCACTTTTATTTATTAAATTATTTAAATATTTATAAACAAAAACAAAATATTTTTTTTTCAAAAATTCTAAAAAAATTTATAGAATCGAAAAACATTAAAAGTTAAGAAATATAAAAATCATGCAAATACCCAATTTGAAGCAAATAGGCCTCGTGACTCACCGCGACTGCGCAATTGAACATGGATGGATCAGTTGTCTCTCGACCACCTTTCGACCCTCTCGACACACCGCGCGGTATGTTTATACATACATGCAGACGAGGTGAAACGTGGGGAGACTGAGAGGCAAATAGTTGTAAATAGAGTGTGTTTGAGTTGTTGCAACGTCGTAATTGATATTAATTATGAATCATTAGCGAGATTTTCAAGCGACTTGACCAGCTGATGATTGTTGGAAAGATGGCAAAAGACGAAGCTGATGATCTTTTGCCAGACAAGGACGCAGCTAAGGGCTTCTACGCTAAATACGAGCCGAAAGAAATTTTGGGAAGGTTAGTGTTTATTTTTAATTTCATGACACGCTGTTGCGCCAATTACATGTATTTCATGATACACACTCGCTGATTTCATTCTCGTATTTCATTGACTTTTCTATCAACAATTCTCATAATTATGTTGATAACTCCGTCTCCGCTACCAGTTTTAACGTGCGGACAACAAAGGGCTGCACATTTACGATATATCATAACATTGCACAGCGTAACATAACCTCGAATGCCTCGAACTTATGTAACGTAATTTGTGTTTTATCGCCAATCCTTTATGTCTTGTTGACAAGTTCACGGTTCGATGCAATGAGGTAACGCATTCTAATGTCGTTGCAACTGTTTGTTCGTAGTTAAAAACTATTTTTGAAATTCAATTATGCTCAGTCCGGTACAACCGCATATTAAATATACAGGGTGTTCTGATAAACTCCACAAAATTCTGACGCTTATCCTCTTTAATCTTTTTTTATCGACCGTCAATCGTATTAAAAGGAGAAGCAAAAATTGACTTTCTTAAATCGTGGACTTTCTACATCTTGATTAGAAAAATCTTTTCGCAACAGATTTGTCAACAATTTATACATCACTAGTTGTGTATTTTCACAAGGAATCTGCGCACATTTTTATGAATGATTATCTCTGCACCTATTTTATCCTCCACTTTTTCCAACTATTTCTGGAGGGTTTATTAAAGAACAGAAAACATCAAGTTCAAAGAGATCCAAGCATATTTAATCGGACCCCTGAATGAAGTTGCAGTATTCGTTAAAAAGTCTTATAACATGCTTAGCCTTTTTACAGACTCAAAGCTCATCGAAAAATGTAAGTCAGGTAATGTACGAAATTCGCAATCCCTTTCTTTGACACTGAGGAACTATATTTAATTATTTCTTTGTATTGTGACCAGAAAAATACAAAAGCAGCGAAAAAGATATAATAAAATGATATGTGCAACACAAATCTATATGAAAAAATATAGATCTGCAAGCATAATATTGAAATCTTGTCTAATTTCAGACAATGAGCTTTTCAACTTACAAGCAATATATCTAAATTATTTGATAGCTAGAAATTGGGTTTCGTTTTCAATTAATGAAAGGTAGCAGTCTTAAATCTAAAGTAATATAATAAACAGCTGATAAATCGTTCAACATTTTGTTTATGTAGAGGGATTTCATCTACTGTAAGAAGATGCATAGAAAAAGAAACTGGGGTACAATATGCAGCAAAAATTATTGACATTAGCAATGAGCCAAATGATGGTGCTGACGACCACACTATGAAGGATGCAACCATCCAAGAGATACACATTCTTCGCAGAGTAGCTGGCCACTCGTATATTAGTAAGTTTTCATGAAGTAGTTGAATCAAAACTGATATCCTAGTTTCATAGTTTTGTACATAATATTCTATTGCTAATTGTAAGTTGATGAATCTGCTATGAATGCAAGTAAATGGTATTATATGCTAGCAATAGATCATAAATAAAATTCAGGACCTTGAATTAATAAGCAATGAAGCTACTCAATAATAGCGCATGATATGAAATAACTACTCTCGATCCATCCCGTGTATTAGCACTGGTAAACAAACCTGAAATTGGAGTAGTCATTGGCACTAATTGGGCCAGTTAACGCAACAAAATATAAAAATGAATTATGAAATTTGGCAATATCATTAATCAATTCGTCATATTTTATATACACCATTTATTTAAAAGTATGTTGCTACTATTAAGTAATGATAATAAGTGTAAAATCAAATACAATAGTAAATTAAAGGATTTTCTATGTTACTTTTCAGTTGAACTACACGACGTTTTCGAATCAAGTACTTTCATTTTCCTCATTTTTGAGCTGTGCAAGAATGGGGAACTTTTTGACTACCTCACATCGGTTGTAACGCTTTCTGAAAAAAAAACACGGTATATTATGCGGCAGGTGCTAGAGGGTGTACAGCACATTCATAACCAGAGTATAGTTCACAGGGATCTGAAACCTGAAAATATATTATTAGATGATAATTTAAACGTAAAAATAACAGACTTTGGGTTTGCAAGATGCTTAAAACCAGGTGAAAAATTGTTTGGTGAGTAAATTTTTACAAACTTATAGTAACTTTACATTCACGAAAATTTCCAATCTTCCTATCACTCACACAGGCAATTCTCATTCCAGATCTATGCGGCACACCTGGATATCTTGCACCAGAAGTATTGAAGTGTAACATGTTCGAGAATGCTGAGGGCTACGAGTATGAAGTTGACATGTCAGTATTCTATCTACTACCTTTCTCAAATTACTTGAAAGCTTAATTATTCCATTCAAATATCAATTTGTTAATGCAACACAATGAAATAATAGAATGGTTTTGTTTTTCACAGTTGGGCTTGTGGCGTGATCATGTTTACCCTGCTGGTTGGTTGCCCACCATTTTGGCATAGAAAGCAAATGATTATGCTTAGAAATATAATGGAAGGAAAATACTCATTTACATCTCCAGAATGGACTGATATAACAGGTAAGCTTTGACTGTTGGCCAAAATCCATAGCAAAGTAAAACCATGAAAATAAAGTCTAGTACTCGTTATTCCACATGTTGTCTAAAATCCACTACTGCTGAAAGGTTGATCTGATTATGAATGACAAAATCATGACCTCTTCACCCTGTGGTATTAACATTTTATTTCTCCATGCTTCAGTTAACCCTTTGATGGGCAGTGGGAAGTATACATTTTATTTTCGTTTATTTTTTATTTCTTCGATGTTTCGTGGCTTTAACCTCGACTAACTGTACTGGCATTTTTTAGATTCTTAGTTTCCTAAATAATGTAACCATTATGAAAAATGAGGCCAACTGACTCATTTTTTTTTTTTCGATTCTTATAAACAATCAATTAAAAAAAAATCAATTTCTTCCGGAAAAAATCGGCTATTGGTAAACGGATAGAGTTAGAGTTCTGAAAATTTTTATTAATCTTTTCTATGCTTAGAACTATTATGTATATTTTTCTGACACGCCGGTTGTTTCATAAAAAAATTCTGAATTTTGTATAACCCCAAAACCCAATAACCAAATAATCAAATTTGACATACCCATGTTTTACGTTGCGCTGAGTACGTAAATAATATAATTTTACATGAGGCAAATGGTGAATGATTCTATATTCCACCACTAGGTGGCGAATACAAACCGGCAATCAAAAATGAAATCTTGATTACTTATAACTAAAGCTATTGTCGCACAGAACTTTGTCTTTTTTTTGCGTTTTTTTCATTTGAGTATAAAAATGAGAAATCAAAAAAAAAAATAACAAATAAAATTAAAAAAAAAACCCATAAAAGAACTAGTTCCTTCCTACGTCCACGCCCTTAGTTGTGGGTCACGCTGAGAGGGAGAATAAGCGTCATATTCAATTTTTTATTTAGGACTTTGAAAGTAATAGTCTCTATCTTGGATCTACTATCATGAATGCAGCTAATCTGATGTCAGGTTCGTAATCAGCGACTCCAAAAACCCCGCATATCAAATTTGGCATAAATCGGTTGATTTTTTAAAATTTTGTCTGCCACCATAGATTTGCAATCTCAAATTTCGCAAATACAACCTTAGATTCGTAATCAGTGACCCCAAAAATTCCTTGGACCACTGTAACTTTGAGGATTGTTTTTTTTTTAAATGTGCCCCTCAAAGGGTTAAAATATTTTTATTTCTCTGTGTTTCAGAAGCTCCGAAAGATCTGATACGAAAATTACTTGTTGTTGATCCAAAGAAGAGGATTTCAATTAAAGATGCATTGGAGCACTCTTTCTTCCAAACAGTGGTAAGTCTTAAATTTATTCGAGTACGTTTATGTTTTTGCTTAAGAACCTTATGTACATATTAAAATTCGATTTTCGATACCACATTTGATGATTTGATGAGGCATTGCAACATGTTGAAGCTCAGGTTTATTGCAAGCAGAAGTATATTCTCATTATGTATTTTACGGAGAATGGCTGAGAAGGAACAACATTATCCCTTTCGAACGTTTCTCCTTCGTGCGTAATATTTTGTTGAGACAGCTTATACGAGCTCAGCCAAATTTTTGAATAAGCAATGATTGACGAGATAAAGTATCCCGCTGATATAATATTTGTACTTAAATTTGAAGATTTTTCATTTAGATCTTTTTCGTATATGAAGGAGTACGATTTTATGGTGCATGTAAACTGTCAATTTACGCAAATCGCGATAAATTTATTAGTATGATGTCATATGCTGCATATGGTGCAGATTTTCTACAATGTTTTCGCTGTTACGAAAGAAAAGAGCAAATAAAATTATCTCACAATTTGCGATACTATGGCTAATACAATATATGAGGATGAAGTCAATCTCATTGTACATATGTAAAAATTGTATAATTACTAATCTACATTGCATTACCATGACTATATCTAAAGTTTCAACATTTGTACATAGCAATTAATCTTTCTTTCTAATTATTTGAATTCTATTATCATTGAATTGCATTGCATTGTATTTACTTCTATGCTTTTTACACAATTTCACTCAGCTCTTTATTTGGTATAATTTTTTCAACAAAGAACACTACAGTTTAGATTGTTGAAGCCGTTTCTCGATGCACTTTGTAAATTTTTCCAATCTTTAACCAACTGCATAGTAATCTCTATTCTTTCTGCAACAGGTGCACACAGAGAAAGTTGTTCTTACCAATGTATCATATCATAGTATTAGGCTTCAGATCACAAGATAAATATTTGCTATTACAGTTATGGGATCAAGACATTGCACCTCTAAAACGATCTCTATCCTCTAACTCTCGACGTCTCAGTCGGATATCCCAGTTAGCTTTGGTAAAATGTTTTTCTCATTTTATTATGTTCTATGTCATTGTCAATACATGCTTCTTATTTTATACTTATTTTACTAATCACTATTAACAGGTCATTCGTTGATCTTCGGATTTCAAATGCTTCTAAAATTAAGTACATGTGTTATTGTCCAAATGCATGTGTCGAGCTTCTATTAATTCAATCTTCTTACACCCGCTACTTTATCCTAATGATGTGTTGTACAGATAAAAGAATTTAAAAAAAGAAAAAATAACGTTTTTCACACGTCAGCTTCCCATAATGTCATTCGCAACTCTGCAATGGTGATTAGTTCTCAGCAGGTCGAGAAATGATAAAAACAAAGGGCGCAGTCCCTAACAATTCTATACCAAGATGGCTATTAAAGCTTAGAGAGTCGTATACCCGGACCATACGTATTCCAAAAATTAATGGAATTCTATTACTGAATTGATCATATTAATTTAACTATCTATTATCTATTAATTTTTAATCATTCTTTAAATTTTTACTCCTCAAATCATGTATGCAGCTTTCAGTCAGAGTACTCTGACAAGGCAGGATTTGCTCAGTATATTTGTCTCTGCTTTATGCCCATGGGAATTTAACGGTTTTCATTTCATTGTTTCCAAAAACATCGTTTGTTGCAATTTCATCCAATGTGACTGTGAAGCTCAAAACAAAAACAAAACATGCTAGTCAAAAATTTTGTGGAATCCCCTCGCACCTGTAGTACGTTTGCTACAAGTAGAATATGTGTTACAAAATAGAGTATTGTAGAGCCAATGTTGAACAAATTCAATGGATGAATCTCTACACATACCCTTTCATTCTGAACAATAACATTCTGTGTTTTCTGTACATATCCTATCTTAATCTTTTATAAATAAGAAGTTTCTTCTATTCGAGCACTGTGTATAAGGAGGACTATAATGTGTAAATGTTGTATTTACCCTTTTGAATCTTTGCTTCCGATGAGAAGCTACGTAAGACAAGCAATGCCGTCTAACGAATGATATGCGGATGTGCAAATCATTTTTGTACGAGAAGAATATTGTTGAAAGAATGTAAATTCGAAAAATTGATGATTTCGAAAAATTAACGACGGAGCCAAGAATCGAACCTGGCGTCTAGAGATGCTTGACCAGAGCCTTACTCCACTAGACTTAATCTTTTATCTTAAATAGTGAATGAATTAAATGATGCATTTTAATAATCTGGAGTAACAACATGGGTGGAAAAAATTATTATTGCTAGTTTCATCATGTGAATGCCATGTTTACAGTATGCATACTTGCAGTTATCACAGTAATTAATTGATTCCAATTCCGGTTGGCGATATGCATTTTTTTTTTGCATTCCTAAATTGAGATGAGAATTAATCGCATTTTGAAACGTTATTTGAGATATTAGTTGTATTATTATAGCGTATTAAAGGCTGAAATGTCCATTAATCAGCCATAACATATTCCTAAATAAATGGGACTAACACTCATGTTTTTGATTTGAAATAGATGTTTCATTTTTTTGCTGGAATAACAAATTGTTAAGCATGGTGTTCAGCAACTAGATATGAATATCCTGGAATTTTTAAGAAATGTTTAACCATCTAGTTGACGGACACCATGCTAGTGGATGTAACATTTTTCAGTAACAATAAGAAATAAATTTATCTTTTTATTAAATAGGAACTAAAAGCAAGATCGTTCAATGCTCGGAAAAGATTCCAATTAGCAATTATATGTGTGAGAGCTGTGGTTCGTATCAAAAGATTACATACTACTCCTGAGACCATGTCTGCAAATGTGGCTCGCACCGATCCTTATAGAATCAAACTTTTGAGAAAGGTATGCTATTGCTATTAATTATTGTACGGACATTTTGGATTTCTGAAGTTATTGAAGCATTGTTGAAACGCAACAGTGGAACATAAAAATCTTGTCCCTACGCTTTCACCAATATGTTACTTTTTTTTACATTCATACAAGAAATACTATAATCTCAGAAGCATAGATTGATTTAATTTAATTTCCATTTAGCCTCATTAGGCTTATTAAGAATTCTTACAGGTAATCGATGGCTGTGCATTCAGAGTTTATGGTCACTGGGTAAAGAAAGGTGAAGGCCAGAATCGAGCAGCGCTGTTTGAGAATACACCAAAAACTGAATTGAAACATCTCTATGTGACGAACCTCAGCAGATAGCTGCCAATTGCATAGACAAATCCCTAGTTCAATTCTTTTATTTGATAAGCCCAAGAAAGTGTTACAATAGTATAATTTTCTCTACCTTTAAATATATTATAATTCGTATCCTATTTTTTTCTTCCTTCGTCGCATTTTAGTTAATACTCCATTAAACTCGATTGTTCATGATGTCTAATCATCGAAATTGTCTTAATCAATGACACACGAACTCTTAGCTATGTGAAATATAAAATAGCACTGTTTGAAATGAAATGAAAAAGTCGGTTCTTCTCCAAATCTTGACTTACAAGACTTGACAATTTTGAAGTAAGAATGACTTTTTAATTTAAATTTCCAATCTTCGGTTATCAGTGTTTGTGCAGAAACCGGTACTCAGTGTAAGTTAGAATCATAGCGATTCGCTTTGTTATTATTTAGTTGGATATTTCGTTACGTGTGCATAAAAACTTGTTAAATCTAAATGATTTTGGCATAACATAAACGCATTATGATCTGAAAAAAAAAGTAGCAAAGGCGTTTGCGGTCGTCTCTCTTTCAATATCTTAGCACAATACCACTATTAATTCCGCATGGTACTAATATTTAAGCACAGCAGAAGATTTTTCCAAAACAATATTGTCAAATCTCACATTCTTGCAAATAAACATAAAAAAAAAAATCTTATTCAACATAAACGAGTTTAAATCTGTAGAAAGCAACAGTTATAGTTACATTCTTTTATTCATGAATTTGTCTACAACTTTTTGGTAAGAAATACTGGTGCTGTAATGTAAATAGTACCTAAATATCCGGATTATTTTTCCCTGTCTTTATATACAAGGAAAAAAGCTTTCATACGTATTCTACTGTGAAACAAAAGTAGTCAGTACATCCAAATTGGTTCTAATTTGAGAAGGTTATCTCAAACTTTTGTGTTTAAAATTCTATCTATATCGATTGTAAGGTTCACTGAAGATTAATATTATGTACCAATCAAATTTTCACCACATAAACTACTGTTATAGTTTACCCAAATGGATATGTCTTGTTTTTTGATATGTTACTTTCTTTTGTTTGAGTTGCAAGTATTGCAATAAATTTCCTATGTGTCGACTGCTGTTCGCTTAGTTTATATTATTTATTTTTAAAGGGTGTATTTCAAAGACATTCTAGACTAAACTTATATATAAATATTCTCATGTGTGTGTTCATAATTTGTATATTTTTGGAGACAAAATTTTCCTATATACTTGTCACAACTTGTTCAACGTTGTATCAATTAATAGTAAAGAAATTTTAGTCCATAGCATTACACTAGTGCTTTTAACATCACTATTCTTACACCATTTTCTATCGTCAAACCTGAATCTAACTACCAGCTATTCCTCTGGTAAATAATTTTTCAGCTATTACATGTATGTTCTTTGCTCCGAATTATCAATAAGAAATTAAAATGTATGTTAGCAATCGAGAAACCATTTGCAACATAATACAAAATTCCAAGAGATTATTTTGTTTCGCAACAATTGGCAACATCTCAATTGTTTGCTAAATTTGTTACAAGGTTTCATTCTCAAGAGTCTATCACTAATTTAATGACTGACTGTGAGATCTTGAATATGGTCAGTAGTATTTTTTGCAGTGATTTCAAACTGTATTTACATTGGGATAAGCTTCATTTACTTCCAAGTAGGTGACATTGTGACATTATTTTCGTGCCTGTCCTGTCGGTAATTTATTGTACCGTGGAATGTGAATTTGAATTGTGACACGTTTGATCGATTCGAAGTAGGGGTTTTAGCATCTTCGTGAAACATATTTGAAAAGAAAAAGTCGAAATGAACTAAGGAAATGGGATTTTGAGCGGGCGCGCGCGCGCACGCAATCGTAAACAACAAAACTGAGTGATTCGGGGTCCGCGCGGAAATCTGACAACGTCGCGCGCCGGCGATCCATGTGACAGAGAAGGAACGTGACAAAAGGTGGGTGACGCCGAATCGAGTGTTTGCCCGGGCAAGCCGGGTGTCAGGTGTTGTGTGTTATTCTTCGAAAAAATCTCGGTTCTTGGGCGCGCTAGCAGGTAAGCTTGTTGACTAGGGGCCCGGTGAAGGATTCAATATCAACGGTGAATAAAGTTTATTCGTAATGAGACGGGAGGTTGCGTGAAATTCTGCTCATAAAAGGACGTGCACTTCTAAATGGCAATACAACACCGCGACACTTCACACGCCCAGTGGGCTGCTGCGTCACATGGGACGCGCTCATTGGTCGATAGAGCTACGTGACGTCACAGGGCAAGCTGCCATTGGTCGATAACGCGGATCCCAGACACGTGAATCGTGGTCGAGCAAGCATGGCAGTTTGATGCGCAGTGGTAGCACTTGTAAAATGTTTCTGCCACGCGCCAGATCGATTAGGTTATAACCCGCCGTACGTTTATTATATTTCTTGACCGTACGTCACCGACCCTTGCGTTTAACCCCGGTTCGGTGTATATTTAACGGGAGTGAGGTGCCGATAAGCAGAGAAAATATCCGGGCCAAGATTTCTAGTTCGCGTAAGGAGTTGGTGGTGATTTCGACTCGTGAAAGTGAGTTGCAGTGGTTCTATATTATTGTAAAGGAGTTAACAACATACGATTTCTCGTAAGTCTCCTTTACCATTTACCGTATCAATGAAATCCCTTTTAAAAATAATTCGTACCACGCCCGTTGTGGAAACCTTCCGTCTCCTATTATCTCTCCCGGGCTATCGCCTATTTAATTAACATGTGTATAGGTGGTTGCGTGGCGTGTTTTCTGGTCCATAATAGATTCGACCAATCCGGGATGACATGCGCCTCGTGATGTCATGGCGCCGCGATATTCCATTGGCTAGCGTACCGTGCGTCGGCACCGTAACGTGTTTCGCTTTGTCAGTTCGAGCCCGCTCGGCGCTCGCTGCTCGCTTTGTTGCGTAGCGACTTACACAGAAATTACTACATATTACGTCCCAGTTACAATTTTTTTTTCATCCTCTCGCCACCTACCTCGGCTTCTCTCGCTATTCGGGCCAAATATCACGACATCCTCTTTTTCATAAACGTCATACTCATACCCGGTCAAACACGGTCAAATACTCCCCCCCCATCATCTTGCTACCCATAAAGAACTACTTCGGTTCGCGGGCCGCCGCCGCCGCTGGGACGTCGTAACGTAGGTTTCGGAGTCGAGTCGGCCCTGCACTAGCCTCGCGGCGGTCCCTCGCCACAATAAGATTACATACACAGGCACACTCAGGCATGTCCACCCTGCCAACGCCGCGAGCGAGTCCTAACGGCTGGATGACCCGCGCTTTACACGGTTTTTCACGCACTTCCTTCACGCGATGTTGTTTTATGTTTTAATCACGGACCAGACGCGGATTTACGGAACGCGTGGAAAGGGGAATTAAAACCGCAATCTATAAAACAGGGTTTTACACGTACTTGACTGTCTCGCCGGGGTTATTGTACTATCGTACAATTTTGAATACAGCGTATGATAATATATCTACATGCGATATACGCACTAATGGAACGTTCGTTATGGGGATGAAATTTTTAGCGGGACACCGGGAATCGCGTTGTGACAGTTAGTGAAAGAAGACTAACGGGACGACGACGAGGACCAAGAAAAAGAGAAGTGAAAGAAGAGGATGGAACAATCGCGATGTAAACTTGGGGAAACTAAGCTAGTGCGGAAGGAACGGCGAAGTTTTTGCTGTCCTCTGAACTTTCCAAGTACACGCATATGTGTAGACATGTATTACGTACATTGCGAATGAATTTTGAGCTAACCAAAAGCCGTTCGTTCGTTCGAATGTTCCAGTCGTTACGCTTTAATTTTGAACATGCACGTAAAAAAAGAAACAAAGCAAAAGAAAAACAAAACAAGAACAAACAAAAAACAACCTAATACTTCCGAGTGGCCTGCTGCTGCAAAAATACTCCGGCTGATCGAGCGGAATCGTTGGAAAGCTGATTGAGTATGCGCATCGTTTTTGCGCCACCGCCGACTGTCACTTCACTTTCGCGATAGAGAGGTATACACACAGCCATACTAACCATAGTACAAAGAAAATACCTACATGTAACACATACTGTAAACCTATGTAAGTAATGGTGTAAAAAATAATGTCAACAACTTATAAAAACGAGAAAAGCATCACAAGCTTCGCGCTTAACGCGGTGCCTCGCGTATAACCTACCTATTTTTTTCTCATTTGTATTATAGTATACGCGTAAAGGCCGGGCGTAGGCCTGCATTCGGAGCTTTATAAAAGAGAAAGAAAGAAGAGATTGTCTTAAACGGGAGGTAACTCTACCGGGATTAATTATTGTCACGTGTTTTGTTTTGTTTTTTTTTTGTTTTTTTTTTAATTTCTTTTCACCAACACGTTCGTGATGAAGAATATAATGCAGTCACGTACTTCCGACATACACGTATATTTAGAGACGTATGGGTACTCGGTTTATTAATTATTTTCGAGATTATCCCTCGCGCCAGCTGAAAAGAAAAAAAAAACCTCGCACATGGCGCACGTGACCGCAGGGACTAATTATTATGTATCCAAATAACCGTCATTCCGAAATTCAAACCTTTTCGTTGCGTTCATTGATTGTTTCTATTCTCGTAGACACGGACATGGCTCGTCCACAAGATGACAACATCCATTCGTATACTTTTCCTTTTTGCATTTATTTCCCAATTATATCCTTCGAATGATAGATGTATAACCTGTCGGCTGAAATTGCTGATTTGGCCGTATTTACTTACACAGTCATAGTTTGTGACAAAGTATGCGCAGTTACTAATGTGGAAAATATCCTCTAAGAAGGGTGCGTTCCGAAACTAACTGGCAGTGGTAAAAACTCCCTAGGACAGAGGCAGAGCTGTCCACGATTTCGGTAGCGCAAAAGAGATAAAAGATTGTCCACAGAAGTCTATTATCTATGTGTAGCTAATTACGAACCGCACTCTAAATCACTACGTGAATGATTTTTATAAAAATTCATTGCTAAATCCTGCGATAGGTAAAACTTTGGAACCGTATTACGAGCCCTAAACATCTATGAGGCTGAAGTTAGTTACGTTAGCGTTACAAAACATTGGGGAAAAAAATTACCATTTTGCAAATTTTTAGCGACTTTGAAGCGGCTAACTTTTAAAAATATGGATTCTCGCATTGCCTTGTTATAATTTACTGCATTTCAGAGATTCGTAAAATTACAGGTTTTACGAAAGGTGAATCATTACAATAACGTTACTAACTTCAGCCTCACAAACAGCTGACATCCTCCGCACTGTTTTCCTTCGAGCAATTCAACTCATACGGGTTATTGCACACCTGTTCAGAAACATGCAATGGCATGCATTCGCAATGCGAGTAGGTATCGGTTATTCTGAAATTTACTGCCGCATGCGCGTTATTTCATTTTGTTAGCATCGTTTCGCCTCTCGAAGGCCGCTTGAGATTCAAACGTCGCGTCGTTGTTATAAGAAACCGCGTGCTTGCATCAAAAGCACGTCTTGTCGGCTCTTGTTTTTCCCGATATCGCTGCAACGTGCAACCTGCAACACCGCACCACGCGGCTCTAAGATTGCGAGATATAAGTGATGTTTTCGTAACGGTTGATAGGTTTCTTCGTTTACAGGTGCAATGCATTTGTCCACCTCTCCCTTCTCTTTCTGACTTCTTAACGAGCCGCTGATGAAAACAACTAGTGACTTCCGTGAATTGCATTAATAATTAACCATAAGATTGGCCGCCGTTGTTGCAGATAGTCATGATTGTTGTACGCGATTAGCCTGGACGACTACAGAATCCCTATTGCCTGTTCACGTGGATGTCAGCAAGGGTGGTTTGTGTTTTTCAAAATTATTTATGGTCCAGTAAATTCATGCTTTTCATTATTTCACGAAACGTGACATAATTATAGTGATAAATTGTGCAGGAGCAGGATAAGTAAAAGAATTTGAGAAAAGTTAATATAAAAAACAATGCATCGCTGCCTTTTACTGTGCGTAAATATTTAACGCTACGTCCTACCTCGACACTGTACCTATACTATTATAATATAAAGTGTATAACGTACTGCTACAGTGTACGATTATGCTATAAATATTTATCTTTATTGGCAACGTCATTGGCGATACGTATATGCATACTCATTACACACATTTATAATACTTATAATATAATCTATAACGAAAGATTCTTTTCGTACCCTTCATTATGTTCCCGTATAATACATGCGGTACGAATAACTTTTCTGTAAATAACGTGACAGTTACGGTGCTTTTTTATTCATAGACATATCAAAAATCGACTACAGTATTTCATAGGTTATATGTTATGGCATAATGTACTGGAAAACTCGACACTAGAATAAAACGTCGATAAAAATAATCTTCGGAGTACAGGAAAAAAACGGTTATACGATTTGTGACTATTAGTCACACGTGCGCTGCGTATCTATAAATGTTGTAACACCGTTGCATATTATGTATAATATGACGGCGCTAAATGAATTACAAAGAAACACTTTGCGCTTTGTAATACCTGACAATAATAATAATTTTTCTTCCACCGACTATCCGCCCTGAACTTTGCTAATTATCGGGACGTTTGCTGCTACCAAGTCGTTACATTTTCTTTCCAACGACGACGTTGCATCGAAAGCTAGCTAGGATATCTATCCGCATACGTGCGCGTATTCACGTGTATTACGCACGTGCCTCGCGCACACTACCTGCAGGTGTAAAATCGTCCACCGCGTGTTTAAACCCGCCTCGTGAAAAACATTGGAGACCTGCCTGCAGAGTCCTGACGACATCGTTTCAGCACCAGCTGCAGCCTCGCGTTTGAACGAACTCTAGCTTCAAGGGTGGTGGCGCGGAAAGCGCTTATCGCGTAAACTGTGGAAAAAAAGGGAGGATCAAATAATTCAATGAATTTATCGTAGGATATTGCAGCTTGCTACGAACGGATTCCGTTGGTTCAAAGTTTTATGGATTTTTATTTTTTACTCTGTAGTTTTATTTGTTACTTGTTAAACGTTCCGTGCGTCACGCTGTAACGGTAAGTCCTTATGTACAGATATGTGTATACGTATATACATATGTGTGTGTGTGTGTGTGTGTGTGTACTTATGCACATTCGGAAAAAAAAAATTATTGGTGAATGTAAGAAATAATATAAATCAACGTTTTTCTCTTTGGTGAACATTTATATTTCAAGATAACTATGTGCTTTGTTGAACATTATCAACAAAGTTCCGCAGTAACCGCGGCAATTAAAGCGGAATTTTATTTATCGGTACTGGTATAACGTCTCGGAATTTTAATAAAATTTTTTTTTTTTTATCAAGTATCCATGCGGTGTACGGTATTATTCTTCCGTCCAAAGGACGGTATAAATAAACTTAACCTGTGTACAGTGTATAATTTAAGATCTACAAAAAAAAAAAAACCTGTTGATCACTTATTTTTTCAAAATTTGCGAACTATAACTATTAGCAGATCTTTCCATCCAGGCAAACAATTCAACCGACTCGTTTCAAAACTTTGGATCGTAATTTTTTTCTCTATCGAAATGCCGACCATTTGTACTAAATGGCCAGGTTTGAACAATTGAAAATTCTCATCGGCTAACAGGTAGATGTCTATAGAGAAACAAACTGCATTTTACAATCGCAAATACATATCGTGGTTAAAATCTATATACCTTATACGTAGCTTTTTACGGTGAATATGTTGGCAGCTTCGTCGACGACTTGCTTCGTCGTGCTTGAAAGATAATTTAGTAATAGGTGAAATAACAGTTCGATCGGCTAACCTATATACTTTACCATCTAAAGGTCTGTACGAATGTATAACGTCTGATTTTCCACTGTTGGATAGATTTTTATTTATTCTTTGAAACCGTACCTGGTCTCGTTTATAAATTGCAAATTTTCATTCTTATACATTTAATCGAAAAACCTTATATTCCAGTGGTGAATTTTTCCTCTCCAACAAATGAGGTATAAAATTGCTCATGATTGGTTTAAAATGTGCGCGTATGTATGTTGAGAAAATTAAAAAAAAAAGAAACAATAAAAAAAAAAAATACTGAAGCTACACACAACGTGCGCAATGATTACAGCAGAAGCACAGCAGCAGCGGGATTGATTGTTGCTATTAGTAATAGGATTATTTTTACATTCTTATCTCGTGACAAACTTGCGTTGCCCTTATCATAAAACGATTACTCTTCTCCTCTCAGCGTGCATGAAAACATATAGTAATTGTAGCATATACTCATTACACATGTACGGATAAAGTATTGCCCATTTATTTATTTATTTTTTTGTATTTTTTTTTTTACAATATCGGGTGTATGACATGCAGAGAAAAAATAGCAAACAAAATTTAGTCTGCGTCGCGTAATCTTGCTGAAATGTATCGTAAGCGGATTTTTTTTTTTTTTTACGTATTCGTGTACGCTTATATATCTACACTCTGTAAACAAATTGAAGAGTTTTTGCAGAAAATGATTTGAACGAAATTCCGTTATATTTTTACAGTTTTTTAAAGTCTACCGTAGTCGTCACATACTGTGTGGTCTTCTCGAAACCGGTGGTGAGACATTTCTGTGCCTGGCCTGACCAAAAAGGATCAGTGCGGTATCCGTTACAAAGATAAAAGAAACCACCGAAGTTACGTAAGGCTCTACGCATGCGAATATATATATATATATATATATATATATATATATATATATATATAAAACACGAATGCAGGAAGACGGGCACAAAAACTGCAGCTGCAGTTATTAGCTATATGAGATGAAAAATCTCGGGTCAAATTACAAACTGCAGCTCATAATGCCTTAGCGATTCCGGACTTCGTTCTTAATTTCTTCCGAAATCAGTGACGCATTTTTTCTTGAAAAGTAGGTACTCGGGTATATTGAATCAGCGCATCCATGCATCATCGTGAAGCATGGGACAAATGCAGACGAACCATAAACAGTCAGTGTTGAAATCGATTGAAACAAAACTAAAATTTTATCGAGAATTTTTCGAACCAATCACAGAATGTAGATAATCGTGTAACAGGTTTCGCAGAGATGTAAAATTGTCGCAAACTTTGTCGAGGATTTGCATTTATTTTTATTTATTTTATTCCACCAAGTATAAGAAGAACAAACATAACGGTGTAGCTACCTGTGCAATATGC
The DNA here is from genome assembly GCF_021155775.2 of Neodiprion pinetum. Taxonomy (NCBI): domain Eukaryota; kingdom Metazoa; phylum Arthropoda; class Insecta; order Hymenoptera; family Diprionidae; genus Neodiprion; species Neodiprion pinetum. Next base: position 34,984,851 of record NC_060234.1, read on the forward strand.
CTTCTTAACTTGTTGCCAAATTCTTCAAATTTTTGCGATGAAAAACATAACGTGGAAATGAGCGAAACTGCAAGTGCTGGAAGAAAATATACAGCCTAACGCCAATTGCGAACAATTGATCCAAGCTCGTTTCTTATCTCTTGGCTAGAGATTAGCGCCACCTAAATCCAATATAACAAATGTGAAGGAAGGAATTAAGATTCTCGCTTGCGAATACTGCATATAGCGAATCGGGTGAGTCGATGTATGAAGCAGTGCTGGGCAAAATTGTAATAAAAAATTAACAATTACAAATCACTAAGGATAATTTTTAATGACATTGAATTCCATTAAAATTATTTTCAGTAATAATAATTCAACCGGAGTTCAGTGAAATTACTTTTGATAATTGTATTTGACTCAGAGTCCATCGAAATTATTTCCAGTAATTGTAATTGAATTGGATTTCATTAAAATTACATTGAGTAATTTGAATTTAATCAAAGTTTATCAAAATTACTTTCAGTGATTGGAATTTAATCAGAAATCATTTCAATTATCCTCAGTGATTGTAATTAAATCAGACATTATTAAAATTCTTTTGAGTAATTGTAAACCACACGATGTGGTCCAATTGAATTTTTTTCTCTAACGTTATTCATGTGAAATAATAACAAATAGACAAATAAATTTACTCCGTTTTTGGAGTATTCAAATGGTGTGATCGGAACGAGTCTTTTACAGTCAATATGTGAATGGGCTATGGTTACCAAAGTTTTTTGGGTAGCTGATCAAGGATTTCACATTACTTTGAAAAATTAATTTGTTTAAATAATTTGCTTGACCAGTCAATGTGAATATGTAAGCTCCATGAAGTTCCCGATGTTTTCGGAATTTGAAATTATGTTGAGAATTCGACATTACGTTTCCAAAGGTAATTTGTTTAAATAAATTATGAAAAACAATTGAAATTTGAAAAAAAAACATAATCATTTCCATTAATTGTAATGGATAACAGAAAAATTACAATTGTTCCAAGTAATTGTAATTAGTAGCAAAAAAATTACAATTTTTTCAAGTAATTTTAATTGACAACAAAAAAATTACAATTATTTCGAGTAATTGTAGTTGATAATCATAAAATTACAATTGTTTATACTAACTGTAATTGGTAAATCAAAATTTATAATTATTTCCCGCAATTGTAATTAGTTACTTAATATTACAGTTATTCACAGTAATTGTAATTTACGGGTAATGAAATGACGAAAGTAATTTCTGCTGCCCAATTCTGGTATGAAGTTCGGCTGTAGGCCAAAGTCTTGTAGCAGAATCGCTCGTACAGTTCTCTCTTAGCGAGCTTCGAGCCCCGGACCCGGGATGTTATACAACAGTTACCGACTATCGTTGGGTCGGTGAAATACGGTGTATTTGACAAATATCCGCTATATTGTGCTTGCCAATTTTTTCGACTTGGGATTTGTCCCCGAAAATTTTTACGCCCTTTTCGAACAGTTTGAACTTTGAAGCTGTACGTATGACAATGATGAATAAATGAAATTGTATAGATGGGATTCCAAGGGGTCTTCCACTCGTATAATCATGGTGTCGATATCATTCGAAATGATTTCGTAACCTCCGGAATCACACTGAAATCAGTAATATTAAAATAAAATTCTTCCACATTTGTAATTAGCGGTAGTCATGCGAAATAATTTAGGGTTACAGAAATTTCTTTTCAATCTTTAGAAATTATACGAGATCTTAGAAATCGTGAGAAATCACCAAAGGTCAGAGTAAATTTTACTCATCAAGTAATCTCTGGTAATCACTCTATGAAATTGTAACTAATCATGAAATGTGATCGTGATGTCACTTTTTTTACTCAGTGAAACACCCCTTGCAGGATTCTTATATTTTTCTTCAGTTGGAAATAATGTACGTACGATGATGAAATTTGCTAATACAAAAACTTACAACTCTGATAGTGTGGAGTGGAGAGAAAGGGAAATTCGATACTTAACGTTTCCATGCCATTTATTTTTAGACTTGTGTCATTATATCTTGTATCGATTTGTCATCACGAAATACGTCGGATTCGAGACAAATCGTTTTTCTCAACTTTTAGTTGTAGTATATTATAAGTGTAATATGCGTAGTTTCGTCATTCAAACAGTCATTTTCAACGGCTCGCAGTGCATCGTATACGTTATATACTTCGGGTAATCATATCATATACATATTTGTCTTACAAACTTTGTAAACACATATACACGAGGTAGAAATTTGACCATTCACGAAACGAATCAGTTCACATATTTCTTACTTTCAAACGAATATCATTGAAATCATGGCAATGACGATAAAATAACAATATCAATCAAAAAAATTATAACTTTTAGGGGGGTGCCCGAGTCGATTTCGACGTTGTCGTATTATGTATCTTCGAACATCGAAGTCCACGTACGTCAAACGTGAAAAAGGCTTGTTACAATTCTGCAGAAAAAACACTCTAAAACATTTTCACTTGAGGCAGATGTAAAGAAATGGCATGAATTCAACGAATTTACTATTACGATTTCGTAAAATCCGTGCCATTTCTTTAATTCCTCTTCAAATGAAAATGTTTTGGAGTATTTTTGTTCAGAATTGTGTATAAAAGTGGGGTGTTTAGCCCTTTTTGCATTTGAGGTGCGTAGACTTCGATACTTGGAGATATATAAGTCAGCGTCGAAATCGACCAGGGCATCCCCTTGACGGAATATGACGAAGCTTGCAGTTAGAGAAGATAATACACGTAATCAGAATAAATTAGTTCATATTTGACTTCTCAGCCAGCCAGTTTCCCATTTCGTAATAATACGGTTTCAAGTGCAATCTTCAAGATCTCTTCCGACTTGTGCAGACCGTGAATAATAACGTCTTGTTACTTTTATTTTTGTCCAGAGGCACCCCGGGACGGGACGGGCAGTCAAGACAGGAGGAAAGAAGAAGAACCGACGAATAGGGACGAAGATAATTATCAAAGTGGCTGAGACGATCTCTTTTTTCCGTGAAACTACAAGAACTCGACCGAGAAACTATATGAGGAACAAAGCAACGAGGAACGAGAAGACAGAGAGAACGTTAATTGAAGTATGAACAAGTGAAACGCGTGAAAATTGAAATTAAAGATAAACGGAAAGACAAATACACCGTCGTTCGATACTCGCGTACTGACTGAATTTCTAAAAAATATCGGCAAACTTGTGTCGCAGGTATAAAAAGCCCGACGAACGGTGCCGTCGTCGTCGCGTCGTTGTCGTTTTCAACACTAGTATAACAGATTTAATACAACTCGTGAAACTGCGGTAGTGCGTGCGTCGGTCGGCGGTCGGCGATCCACCCAGCGTCATCATCGCAGTCAACGTCTCGTCTGAGATAGGAGGACGGCGAAGAGTTCGACATGAGCCTGGAGACGCTCCTCGAGGCGGCGCGGTACGTCGAGTTGCAGGAGAAGAAGAGAGAACGCGTCGCAAGCTCGTCCTCGGATCAAGCCAGTCCCCACTCTCACCATTTTGCATCGAGCGAGTCACGTGGTGAGTAGAACACGTTTCCTATCATATCCATCCCACCTCAGCACGAGCAACTCTGCAATGGCAACAGCAACAGCAACAGCAGCAGCAACTGCAACTGCAACAGCACCACCACCAACCACCACAACCACCGCCACCAACACCGACTCCCTCGTGTTCCGAACAACCCGCTTCGAAACCCCCAACGCCGTGCCGCGCCGCCGCCAATAGAGTCGTGCATACCCAGATACAGTGCCTTATATTTATATACCTTGTGGAAAACACCGGTCGACCCAATTTTATTCACGATCTTTGGTCTCTGGACTCTCCTGGCCGCACCGCGTGGCAAATGTTCATTTATTCATTTATAAACGAGTTGTGAACAAGTATATTCGTCGTTATAGTTGCTTTCGAAAGCTTCTACTACTGCCAACGTTGAGTAGTAACAACGGTATACACGAAAGATCGTATGACTTTTTCAATTTATGAATTCGTTTAAGCTCTGCCAGGGTGACCAAGATTTAACGGATACATACCGTCAAGCTTCAAGTATCGGGAAGGACTTTGATACTGAAGTCGGGGAATAGTTTTTTTACTCACGAGACGAGTGAAGTGCTCGATGAAATGAAACTTGACGACTCCATCGGGCAATTACCAAATTACCCCCCCCCCCCCCTTTGGTCGTGATTATCTTGTCTCTATCGTTTTCATTGATGAAACTTCAACTTCATATTATTTTTCTATTCCCGTTTAACGAAATTCACGAATCATTTTCGTATTCGAATAATAAATATTCCGAACGTAAACATATTTAAGCCTTGTCAGTACGAGCGAAATTACATTATATATTCGCGTTAGTTTCCAACCTTGGAATTCGTTTGCGTTGAGGCTGGTCAGGGTTGAATTTTTTCATTCAATATCTCACGGCCGGCATGAATCTGAAGTACCATATAAGAAGAGTGACTACCATGCGCTGTGTCTAATCTAAAGACAGAAGTATTCACGGTACATGAATCGTGTGCAGTACAAACGAAATGAAAATTACCGAAGGTGTATCATGGCGATTGTTTATTGACACAGACGATCTTCGCCGCCACGTGGGCGATTACGTTCTAAACGATTAGGTATCTTTTTGTTTTTGGTTTATTTACACTCTCTTCTTTCCTTCCCCACGTGCCCGACAACGTCTGCACTCTCGCATAGCCGCAGTGTGCGAGAAAAAACGCGGCAACACCGCAGCGACGCGATGTCAGCGAACGTCCTTATATGGTTGAGGTTCTCAGTCGTACAGGACGTTTCGGATTCATGACAGGTCTGGTCACGTTTTAGGGAAATAACTCTTCCTCGGTTGTCCGTATAGTCTTATTTGTAGAGCTAGTAATTAAAAAGTAAACTGCTTTCTTGTACATATACTGTAGTATTTTCGTATTGTAAAATGGAAAGTTACAGCTGTTCACGGATTACAGGTGGGCGAAATGTTGAAGCTGGCGGTTCTAGGTCTAGTAAACGTAGGTGTTTTTCCGCAGATAATGGTAATGTAGCCTCAAAGAGACCGCGTGTCGATTTAAGTACCGGCAATGACGAGGAAATTAAATTTGCCAAAAGTGTGGTTGGCAGAGAAGGAACGCCTGCGTTTAATCAGTTCCTAGAGTATTTGATCAAAGAAGAAAGATTGAAAGTGTTGAAAAGAGAGGGGATAAAGATAACCATTGTGTCCAGTATTTTGGATAGAGCTAGAGGTAATGCTACGAAAGCCTTTCGAGGTCTCTTTGATCTCTGGTTTGACGAGAAAGGAAACAAAAAGCAATATTTAAAAAGCTTGGAAAAAGAAGGAATAAATTTATCGAGTATGTCTAGTATGTTGAGTGGAGCGGGAATCAATGCTGGCACGGCTTTCAAAGATTTGTACGATCTCTGGTTTGACGAGGAAGGGAATAAAAGACAATATTTGAAAACTCTGGAAAAAGAAAGAATAAATTTATCTAATATGTCGAGTGTTTTGAGTAGAGCGGGAATTAATGCTGCAAGAGCTTTTAAAGATTTGTATGATCTTTGGTTTGATAAGGAAGGTAACAAAACGCAATATTTAAAAACTTTGGAGAAAGAAGGAATAAATCTATCCAATATGTCCAGTGTGTTAAGCAGAGCGGGAGCTAATTCTCCAAAGGCTTTTAAAGATTTGTACGATCTTTGGTTTGATGCAAAAGGGAATAAGACACAGTATTTAAAAGCTCTGGAGAATGAAGGAGTAAGTCTGTCTAATATGTCCAGTGTCTTGAACGGGGCAAGAATTAATGCTGCTAAGGCTTTTCGAGATTTATATGATCTTTGGTTTGATGCGGAAGGGAACAAAACGCAGTATCTAAAAATTCTAGCGGAGAAAGAAGTAAGTTTAACCAAATTATCCGGTATTTTAAGTAAAGCAGGAGCCAATGCCGCGAAAGCTTTCAAGGATTTGTATGATCTTTGGTTCGATGCGAAAGGGAATAAAACGCGTTATTTAGAAGCTCTGGAAAACGAGGGAATCAATTTAACCAATATGTCCAGCATTTTGAATGGCGCTGGAAGCAACGCTGCGAAAGCTTTTCAAGACTTGTATGATCTTTGGTTTGATGTAGAAGGGAATAAAACGCAATATTTAAAAAATTTAGAAAAAGAAGAAATAGATCTGGCTAATGTGTCCAGTATTTTGAACGGAGCCGGAACTAATGCTGCAAAAGCTTTTAAAGACTTGCATGATATTTGGTTTGATGCAAAAGGGAACAAAAGACAATATTTAAAAACTTTGGAGGAAAACGATATAAGTTTAACTAAAGTGTCAGGTGTTATAAGTAAAGCAGGAGCTAACGCTGCAAAAGCTTTTAAAGATTTGTACAACCTTTGGTTTGATGCAGAAGGAAATAAATCGCATTATTTGAAAAATCTAGAAAAGGAGGAAATAAACCTAACCAATATGTCGAGTATTTTGCACGGGGTAGGAACTAATGCAGCGAAAGCTTTCAAACATTTGTATAATCTTTGGTTTGATGTAGATGGGAATAAAACACAATATTTAAAAAATCTAAAGAGGAAACAAGTAAATCTCACCAACATGTCCAACATTTTGAGCGGAGCCGGAGGTAGTGCTGCAAAAGCATTTAAAGACTTGTACGATCTTTGGTTCGATGTTGAAGGAAATAAAACGCAATACTTGAAAAATCTGAACAAAGAGGAAATAAATCTAATCAATGTGTCCAGTATTTTGCACGGAGTAGGAGCTAATGCTGCGAAAGCTTTCAAAGATTTATACAATATTTGGTTTGATGCAGAAGGGAACACAACGCAATATTTAAAGAATCTAGAACAAGAAGAAGTAAAGCCGTCTAACGTGTCCAGCATTTTGAACGGGGCAGGAACTAATGCTGCAAAGGCCTTCAAAGATTTATACGACCTTTGGTTCGACGCGAAAGGGAATAAAACACAATATTTGAAAAGTTTGAAGGAAGGAAAGATAAATCTCATTAACATGTCCAGCATGTTGTGTGGAGCAGGAGCTAATGCAGCAAAAGCATTCAAAGACTTGTATCATCTTTGGTTCGATGCAGCGGGAAATAAGACAAAATATTTGATAAACCTGGCAGAAGAAGGTATAAAGTTGAAAAAAATATCGAATTTTTTAAACGGAGCAGGAGCCAATGCTGCGAAAGCATTCAAAGACTTGTATAATCTTTGGTTCGATGTGGAAGGGAATAGAACAGAATATTTGAAAAATCTAGATAAGGAGGGTATAAACCTTACCAACATGTCTAGTATATTAGGCGGAGCAGGAGCTAATGTCGTCAAAGCTTTTAAAGACTTGTATGATGTTTGGTTTAATGCAAAAGGTAAAAAAAAACAGCATTTGAAGGATTTTATTGGGAGAAAAGATGGGGAGAAAAGTTTCAGCATACACAGCTTATCCGGTACGTTGAGTGGGGCAGGTGCTAATGCCAAAGATGCTTTTGAAAAATTACACGGTGTTTGTTTTTATGGTAAAGGAAAAAAAACACGACTTTTGGATGATTTTTATAATGCAGGTTTCGAGCCAAGTAACTTATCCTCTGCGCTGTGTGGAGCAGGAGTTCGTGCTTCCTTTATTTTAAAGAAATTTCACGTTCTTTGTTTCGGTGAAGAAGGAGAAACAACACAATTTTTAGATGATTTCATTGAAATAGGTTTCGCGCCGGGTGATTTATGTAGTATGTTGAGTGGAGCAGTAAATAGTTTGGTGAAATTTCATGATTTTTGCTTTATAGGAGAAACAAGAAAGTATTTACATCATTTCGCAGATCGGAAAGAAGGTTTCAGCCTTAATCATTTAGCCGAGATATTACACGGAGCAAAAGCTAATATTTGTTCTGCTTTAAGAGATTTTTACTATGTTTGCTTTGACGAGACGGGAAACAAGACAGACATTTTAAATGATTTCCATAAGGTTGGTTTTCAGCCGAATGATTTGTCCAAAATATTATGCATGGCGGGAAAAAATGCTTCTTCCATTTTGACAAATTTTCATAAATCTTGTTTCGGTAAAGAAAATTATTTAAATCACTTCTTAGCCGAGAAAAAACTATTCGAACCAAAAAACTTGTCCCAGATATTGGATAGGATAGGACTTAACGTTTGTAATGCGTTTAAGAAATTGCATAACATTTGTTTTGATGAAGCAGGAAAGAAGACAAAGTATTTGAAGAATCTTATAAAAAATGAGAATCCTCCCAATAAGGTGATTGACATATTGTATAAGAAAGTTAGAAAAGCTCCTTCTAAATTTTTGGATCACACATCTCAATAACAACAAAATTTCAGTGTCGTAAAGAAGAATAATATAAGAAAACATAGGTGGCCTTGTATTATAGACAGGTCAACCGATTCCAAAACATAAATTTCCTTCGATCACTGTTCTTACCGTAAGTAATAATTGTATTATTTAAATTATTGGTAGTACGCATGCATTACTTGATTAGTAAACATTCGTTTGATGATCGAGGAGACTAAGGCAAATTCAAATCAAAGAGCTCCGTCTTAAGCATTTGTAGACACCTGTAATGTGTTACGGGTAATACTTTGGAACCATACACTTTATAGTGTAAAGCCACTGTAGGAATCGGAAGGTTTTTATTTATCAAAACGTAATATTATGCAAAAAAACAAAAACACATTGACACTCAAGGTATTCATGTCAGAAGGCTAAATTTGGTATTCACAACCGTTTAGTTTCATAGCGAGAGTAATTTTTGAGTGCATTTAAGTTGGAGTGAAATGGATATGAATTGAATCAACGACGGAGCTATGAAAATTAACTCGTTAAGAAAGCAAAAAAATTGCACAAACAAATCTGCAAGTTCTGATGCAGATAGAAGAGCTGAAGCTTGTATTTAAATATGCAGTTGACGATTCAAAGAGATTTGTTGCAGATTCAATTCAAATGAGTTTTCATTATTTGAAATAGTTTCTTATAGTTAGGACCAGCAGTAAGCCTTTTATTGATAATGCAATTTATGTGTACTTCAATATGTGTGGAATAAAGATTTCGTTGAAAGTAATGAGAACATTTCTGAACATCAGAAAGAAGAGACTCTTTGAATCTCGTTAAAAGGTTAACTTTGAAAAATAAAGTTACATACCGACAATAGCTAATATTTCAATAAAATTAATAACAAAATCTAAATTCAATAAATTGAATGAGGATCAATACTCCAATTGGAGGGTGGGGGTATAGAGTGAAGGTAAGTAAAGTTATAAAAGTAACGATACTTACTTTACAAAGTTGGCCAATGGTCAAGGTCAGAGTTAAAGTACGTCAAAAAGCATGTCCATTTTTACAATACCAGTAAAACACTTTGTCGCATTTCTAAATAGCGCGAGTTTTAATGGCACTATTGAGTAAATTCTCGAAAAAATTGAAACAAAAATAAATGAACTTGATTATCTGGCTCGCGTCCATGTCAATACTGATAACGTAAAGGATAAACTTGAGATAGAACCTGATGAGAAAGATGTATGTATAGCATTAAATTTTAAAGATGTTCAAATGCAAACAGAACATGGTTCTGATAAGTATTTAGTATTAATAGCAACAATAACAGAGTTTGGTTGTAGGGTCATAATTGAGCTCGTGTTTGCTCTGGAATGTGATGAACGAAAGAAAGTTGCATCAGCGCTAGGTGATTTTATCTGAGGAGCTTTTATAATAATTCAAATCAATTTTCAATTTACATGGAGAAAAGGTATTAAGTTGAGACATACATTAGGTACAGTCGCAGTCCAATTTCGCTCCACCTTTTTTTAAACAGCACGATACATTTGTTTATACAAGCAGGGAAAAATGATTACTCAGTATCAGTGAATTTTTTGACTTGCCCCATGCGGTATTTCAATAGGATTTGGTAAATAGGGTGACCGTCCCGAATCCCCCTGCGATGAAATCTCCTCGATAAAATCTCCAGCAAAAAATTCCCCCGGATAAGTTTCCCCAAATAAATAAATAAATAAGTAACTGTACGAACATTAATAAACGTGTGATAATATTGAGGATGGGGAATTTTGTCAAGGGTGGAAAGGGAGGTTCCGGATGGGAACTATTTGGTAGTAGGTATTATAGATTATCCTCGACTTCAGTAATATTTTTTTACCGTGTAAATTGATTAATAGAAATTCTTTTTTCCTATTTTGGTCACGGTACATTACTTCATCTGTAAGATTGAATCCTTTGAACGTACAAACCTTCTACCTCGTGAGTTTGATACGTATGCCTTGAATTCATTCCACTCGTTCTACAGCTAATAGTTACCGATTACATTAACAGGCTTCGTCTGATTTTTCATAATTTCGTTATTCTCCGCGTGTGCTTTTTTTTCGCTTTTCTCGTTGAAAATTTAATAAAATTTTTCGAATCTTCCGGGAAACCTCATCTGCGGTTGAGAGAAAGAACGACGACGATGATGCGGTGTCGACGAGACTAGTTCCTTCACGAACGGTTCGTCCGTTCGCTTGAGAAAGCAAAAGAGAGAAGGAGAGGAATAGAAAAAAAGAGAGACGCGAAGAGAGACCGGTTCAATCCGCTCGGCGTGGTAGAAACTGCTTCGCGGTCGTGGACGTCGCCTTCTGAACTTTTTCGTCCGTTCGTGGGTTGACCGGATGGCGACTCGATCCTTCCTTAGGCGTTGCAGGTACCTCACTTTAGTTATACCACCTTATCACGTCCAGTCCGCAGTCGTTCTACGCAAAATTTGGTGAAAAAATCTGTAAATATTATGAAAATTCAGATCAAAGAAAGAATTAGAAATGTCACGAAATTTGTTTTTTCGGCAAGGGGAGAGTGAGGAAAATACATGAAAATGCTGTACGTGATGCATAATTGCCCGCGTGTTCGCTTCGCTTTTCTCGTTTTCTTATTTCTTTCGAAAAAGAACGAAACTCCTTCATTTCAATTATCAATAATCTCGCGATAAGGGGGCAATGACATTGCAAAAGTTTGCAAAAACGATTTCGCTCGGAGTGTTGAAAATAAGAATTAAATTACTGCCAAATTATATATTCAAATAAGAAAATGCAGAATTTGAGCTTGCTACTCCGTTGACATCTCGCTCGCTATTCGCTCCCTCATTTTACAATAATTGTCGTTTTCACCGCCGCCGAGCAAAGGCCAAGGGTGCGTGCGGCTTGTAATATCAAGACGGGGAAAGTCGGCGCTGCTATGGACGTTATGGAATTGTGCAGGAGTGTCTGTCGCGTGTCGCACGAACCAACCGGGGGTTCCTCCGGGATCGATTCGAACTGACTGCACCAAGCAGAGGCGGCAGCAACAGCTGAACGGCCCCGACCCGGGCTACGCCGGGTTTTGCCCTAACCTAAGCCTAGCCTAGCCTAGCCTAGCCTAGCCTAGCATGGTCTAGGCTGTCGCTTGGACTCCTCGGTTGGCGGGAGTTTGGATATCTTGATTCTTCATTGTCCAGGCAGCAGTACATTACCGTGACGGAACCGACGCACGTCTCTTGGTTCTTTGAAGATGCCACGCGACGCAGGGGATCGACGACCAACGGAAACGGAAATATTACTATTTTTCACATTTAGAATAACCGAAGAAATTGAATTGACAAAATTTTAGCTCGTTTATGATTTGTTAACGGCTTGTTAAATTTCAGGCAATCCCAATGTTGCAAAATAACCGGTTTTTCTAAAGACGCATCGTTACGGTAGGTAACGCTGGAAACTTCAGCCTGATAAAAATTCACGCTATCGGCAAAGTAATTATATTCTTTCTCGTCTTCGGCGATGTATCGCGTCGAGTAACTTCCGAGTCATTCTTCCGTTTGAAAACCTTTCCATTAAAACTTGAATATCGACTGATTTGATCGTTCCGGGATGTCGAGATTTTTACTTTTCAAATCGTTTACTCGAATTACGAACTTTATTGCGATTGGACAATTGTCGTGCATCGAGTCTGTGAACAGAGTGTTTGGAAAGCTTGCGCGATTCCTGTACATCAGGAAGAGGCATTGCGATAACGATTATCGAATTGACCTTGAGGCTTTTGTGTTCGTATACTTCGAAGAAGAGATTTGCAATTGCTGTTAGATAGTACCGTTAAAGCGGATAGCGCTGCCCACGCTTGCTCTGCATCTCGCCGATCATCTTCTCTGTAACGGCTCGTCGACTCTCTATTGTGAAAGTAACAAAATCATGTTGTAGAAAGGAGTGTTTTTATCATTTCTTTGCTACGGATATTGCGATCCATTCGTCGAGAGTCTAGTAAAAAAATATATATTTTTTTTTCTCCTTCTCATCTTAGCGAGGAGGGAGATTCTTGCTGCAGAATCTGTATAAGCAACGTTGCAAATCGTGCGATTGAAAATATTGTTTATGCCTATCGATTGATCAACCAACCAACTGTAACTAAACTCTGAAGAAAAATTTCAGGACGCCAATGTGTTTGCAGAGGTCAATTGCGGCAAACATTTTCATGTGTATATTCGAAATTGGTCCCAAAGTTGAGGGAAGACAACGGTCAAATACTGGGATCGGGGTCCTTGTGCAAACAGACTGGCTCTCTCTTACGTATATACGGTACCTTGAAATTCGATGAAGCCGGTGGATACATGCCTATGTAAAATATTAATGAGTCCCAACGACGGAAGTAAACTAGCAAACAATACGCTGCTATTATCATTTTATCAAAGGAGTGAGGGTTGATTATTCTCGCGGCTCTTACATGATCGTTAATTCTTATTTCTTCCTCCATGTACTGCATTTGCATAAGATGAAGCCGCAACACCGTCAGTATTCCTTACAATTAGCTCCTGACCTGACGGTGTAATAAGTCTGTCACTCAACATCTAGATTATACTTTACCAGTTGACGGCTTGTCGTATCAGCAGTAGGTACAGATTATTAATTATATCTGCATTAATAGTATCAAAATATCAAAGTTTACGTGCGGTGTGATATTGCCGTTTGATAATTTCTGTGGAAACAATTGTGTAGAACTTTATCGACGGAAATTACATCTAAACGCGCATCTTCAGTCTTATATGGAATGAATTATGTAACATGGAAAATTTTCCTTTTAGTTGAACGACATAATATTACAGAAATATTGCCTTCTAATTCATACAGTTCATAATTGGATTAGATGAATTTCAAATTCATCCATTTTTGTATGTAACAAACGAAACTCTAGGAGCCAATTATGTATAATGTAAGAAATCAATTGTAAATTTCGGCTCCTACAACGCACAGTTGACCTTGATGACGTTATCAATTTATTTACACCCAATGGACGAACGAATTTCTGTAAATTTGGTATGCGGGAATAGTTTTTCGTTTATGTATGCCGCATACGTGATATATATATATTATACTCACAATGAAATAAAACATTTTCTAAGAAAATATTTTACGGCGACGGGGAAAAATACATCGTTTTTCATTTCAAACATAAACAACCGCCAATCGAAATGTTAGTCTTTCACCGCGGAATTCCGCGACGTTACCTGCACCGACACACGTAATGTATGTAATGACGTCAAATTCACCCGGAGAGGCAACTTATCGTCGAGCAACGTGTCGGCGGAACGCGATATGCGATAGTATCGGGTTATCTGCTTATCTCGAACAGCTTGCATCAGCTGTCACTGTTAAACGTGTATCCGTATAATATAAGTGCGGGTATATATATAATATATACGGTTTCATATCTAGTTCCACAACACCAGGCTTAAAGGACCCCAACTGTTCCGAAACTACGAGAGCCGCAGCTCGACGTATACGCGTCTCTTACCAACGCAACACCATGGCAGGATCGAATAAGAAGGTTTACCGTTTTCTGTCCCCCTTCTTTATAAAAATTTGACCGATTTGGTAAAACTTTTGCTCTACATATTTCGTTGTACTTTTTTTTTTTCATATCGCGCGGACACTTCCATTCAGCTCGTACCGTTATAATTTTGCTCTGAGATTTAACCGCGCAACAGCTCAACGACCAATTATCGTGTCCAGTACATTACATACCCCGGCAGTTGTACGGTAGTCGTTATAAACTAGGCGCAGGGACTACTGTACCACGTATTAGTATATCTTACAATATAATACACGACAACGCGCCATTCTCTTGATGCTATGGTGTGGTAAGGTACCTGCGGACTGTTGCTACGGCCGCATGCCTAAATGTGTGTACAGAAAATACGAGAGGGTGAGAAGTAAAGGAGGGGAAAAGTTTTACTCGCAATATTACCTGTGTATATTATATATATATATACGTGCATTTGAAAATTTTCAACAGCTGCTCTTGTTCACTGTTATACGAGGTTGTCGCTGCTGCCTGAATTGAAACGGAAATTTTTGTACGTATTTACTGGAGCTTTGTTTTTTTTTCCCGCGTCTCAGCGGTCATTCCAACGTACTTTGGTATCGTGGATTAACGTTTGTTACTCTGGTTTTCCGTCACTCGGCAACATTTTTGCTAGAACCTAAAATTCAAGAGCCAAGATTTCTTGCTTCGGATCCCGTCGTGTTATAGTCGGATATAACTTTTTCGACAATCGTGAAACACGGCACGCAGTGACGATGTATGACGGTAAAGCCACGTCTCCTTATCAGGGTCACACATTTGCGTGAGTTGATAGATTTTCAAAATTGAAGTGTCTTTAAATTCGTCGGGTCAAAGTCTGGAATATCATCGATCACATTCTTTTTATCCTGATATTTTTGAGGCTCAAAGATTTGACGCGTCTACGTACAGTGTAACATTCGGTACGAGAAAACTATAATCAAGAAAAACGCCAAGGAGAGAGAGGGAAAGCAAAATGGAAAGGAAAAAAGAATGGAACCTGCGCGCACAGGCAATGTCCTGGTCACTGCTATCCTTAAATAGCTTCTCGATGACCCGAGATCCACGTATACCAGTCGTATCTACAGGTAATTTAAGAAATTGCTTACGCGGAGTTCAGGTTAGGTTAGGCTCGGTCAACCCAACCCAACCCAATCCAACCCAGCCTAGGTGAGCGCGTGTTCGCGTGTCACGAGTTGCGGAAGGCGCCGAAGGTACACTAACAGGAGCTGATTTCGGAAAGAGGTTATAGAATGGCAAGGAAAAAGGGAAGGGAGAAGGCAAGGAAAGGAACCACTCGATGAACGGGTTTACTTCGACGCGCATGCTCAATGGACACCAACCTGTCGTATCTTCTACCCTCTGGGTCGAAGAAAAACGTCGACATCTTTCTACACCTAACATTGCCCACCGTAGTTCGAGAGATTTGAATCTTATAGTTTTTCAACGAATTCCGTACGTCATTATTCATTCTGGTATCCCCTTCAACGTTGTTCATAGCTGACTTCGAGGTTGTAGATCCTTGCGGTACAACTCGGAGTGAAAGATCATGATTCGTAATTTCGTTTTTCTTATTGAGGTTTTTCTTTTTTAATCTTGCAGTTGAAACTCAAGTGTAGTTTACCGTTTGTGATCTCGAAGTAAAATTCGTCGTGGAATATTTTGCAATCGATATATATATATATATGTGTGTGTGTATGATGCACGCCGATGCAGGGTCTCGTTAATAATTCCAAACGAACGAACGTCACTTTTGTCCCGGTTTGTCGGAGGTTCGTACGACGTATGTCGAAGTCGTTCGATCGTTGGAACGTAACAATTTACTACCCTATGATTTCTTTCCTACGTCAAGGAAGAAGCAAATCAATCTGCAAACCGAACGTGCTTCGATCGCGGCTGCGTTACTGAAAAAAGCTTCAAACTCGACACCCCTTTTTTCACCTAGCCTTTATTCGCCTCACCACGATCTGAAATTGGTGAAATTTGATTCGGTCCCCGCACGACGCACGAATTCTGGCTTTGAATCCAAAGGCCGTCCTCGTCTGTTGGCGGTGCGCGTTTCTCTTCTTCGACTTCCAACGTACAAGTGACATAAAAATTGACACAAAATGGGCGGGCAAAGGATGAACTACGGTCGACATCGTCGTACACGCGAACGTCCTTGGCTGCCCTTTGAATCTCGTCGACGCGAATCGAAGGTGTATGGGCGAGGATACGGGCGGAAGGAGCGGGACAGGAAACGGGCGGAAAGGGATGCGACCCTGCCCGATACGTTAGACCAGAAACATGTGACGACGTCGTCGTGACGTCAGATCCCATCCTCCATTATCTTATCCGGTTTCGAGACAATCGAGAAGCCGCGTCGCCGCGTTGCCGTGGATTCACCGGAAGGATAATCACCGCGGAGAAGGAGCGTAAGAAAAAGAAGAAGAAGAAGAAGAAAAAGAAAATAGACGGTTCGAATGAGGGCGGGAGGAGGGGGGGTAGTAATCGCGTGCGACACGTTTCTTCTTGCCCCATATACATACACCTTGTACAGTCATGGGGCATCCGCGTATAGAGCGGCACCGACTTGCGCGCCAACAATCTTTTTAGGAATCTGCCAATCCGCGTTTTGGAATCGTGCGCGAGAAATACACAACCCCCCCCCCTCCCGCGGGCATCCCTCTCTACGGATCTGTACACTAGTGAACTAGGTTCCTGTCTCTTTGTAGTGATATATTCAGCGTAGGCAACCACCCGGTGTGGGTGGAGCTCGAGAGTCGGGCGGGAGTCATTCCATACCTGTAACATGTGTGCGAGAGTGTGTGTGTGTGCGCGCGTGTGCTTGCCTTATACCTGGGCGCGGATATCAATTTCCTATCTCCCGACCGACACCTTCTTCGATTCAGTTTTCAGCAAAAGCGAGAGCGACAGTGGGAGGACATGAGAGGAAACACCTCTATTTTCGTCCATCTACACGCACACGCGCACACATGGAGACACACCGAACACTCTGAAATATCACCGCTCAGAATCAGTTCTTCTTCTTTTTCTGGAAACTAATAGGGTTGCTGCACGCTGTCGATATCTAATTATTCTATACCGTTATATCCTGAACTCACACTCTTCTCTTTCATTACTACCAACCCATATGCGCAGCGTATAATCGCCTTGCAAGTCAGGTGCGGCCGCTGTCAAAATTCGTTGTGCTTCGGCTCTGCAGTTACATGCGGTTTAATTTACGACTCGATGCTTTCCAACCTCGAAAACTTCGCTATGTTCGACTCGTGAATCAGTCCAATTTCAAAGTTGACGCGCGTTAAATCTTCGCTTCTAATCTTTCAGGGAGTGTCTTGCATGGTTGTCATTAAATGATTTTGTGATACTTTGTGAGGTTGGAAGATATCAGGCTATTTTATTGTTATCAAGTCTCTAGAGTTTTCTCGTTGTTGAAACCTATGATTCGGTGACGCATATTCAGTGTCGAGATTATCTCATTATCCGATCGGCAATTTGTACTGTTACGCGGTATATATGGAAAGAAAGTATCTTTTTAACGTAGTAGTTTCCAAAGGATCGTAATTCGTCATATGACCGTACTTGAGTTTGTATCCCGGTTTCCGTTTTCTTTTAACAAAGATGTTAACGGGGTAACAGATCTGATCGATAATCTCATCGCGTTTCCTTTTTCTAATCTACCACAACAATCTGATACGAAGCCACACAACTTTTTTCACTTTTTCTTTTACCGTATTATACGTAAACTTAATACTCCGCTTCGGATTTGATTGATACCTGATTTGTAACTTATATCCAGGGCTCTAGTCGGACAGTGAGCTTGTGAAATTTGACAATTCAAGTCATCTTACCTCTGTCTATACTTACTTGCGTAAAGCTAATCCCACAGGTGTCCGTGGCACGTGCTATCTACTCGTATTTATACGTGTGTGATATAAGCGGATTCTGTGTCTGTCTGCCTGATGTCAAATGCATACGAGTATACATGTTGCTCTGTTTACTGCGTCGAGCTGTAGGACCGAGAAATAATTCTTCAGGTTTAACAAAGTGATGTTGGAACATTTTGTCGTTCTATATTTTTTCGTGGATATGAATGATGTTTCTGATTTTACGAACAGTGAGAACTGACCGGGTTTTATTTCCGTTTTTCGGTTTTTTTTTTTTTTTGTTTTTGGGCTTCTATAATATCTCTAACGAACTAGTTCGTACAGAATATATTCAACAATTCTGTTCTCTCCGTATGTAGTCAACGGTAAACACTGTTTGTCGGTTCGATGAGTTTCCATTTTAACACCAGCGGGTTGATTGGTTATACTATCGCAATTAGCCCACGTGTTGTTCGAAGCGAGGAACGAACTTTCGCTGTGTTACCGAAACTTTGGAAAACCTTTCCATTTATACCAATGCTTCGTGGAATAACTGGCGCGCTGTTTTGTCAACGGTTTTCTACTATTCGTTATTTCTTCGAATTAAAGTACTAAAATATTTCGTAATTAGTTGGATTTACACACTCAACAACTACACTTGGGGAGTTTTAAAATCTAGATTGAAAAATCAGCAGTTTTTATTGTTTTTCATATCCTGATTTCTCTGCCATGCAATGTAAAAGAACATCTTAAATTCCTCATGCTCCTTTTATATCTTTACGTATATAATTTTACGCAGTTCAGAAGTGAAGAATGAACGAATAATAAAGGGTTCAAGAGAATTGGGTCCACCTGTATATTGTTGCATTATAACGCCGTCTAATTAGCCTAATTGCAATCCGAACAGAGTCGCTGTAACAATGCTTGTTTAATGACTGTGGAGGATGTTGGACGGGTCGTTTCTACTTTACTCTGCTTGTTCCTTACCTTTTTTTTCTTTCTCTCTCTCTCTCTTTATTCCGCTTTATCCGCTTTACCCCGAATTGAACAAGTGTCGGGGATGACGCGCGTCGACGTTCTCGAGCTATATTTCTGTAAGCTTGGTGCGCTGCCTGATTACGAGAGCAATTTGTGGGGGACGAGCAAACGTCAGTCCGATCGTCAGAGACTCCACGGTCCATTGCCGCGGGTGAAAGTTCGCTGCTACGTTCAGATATCGCGGCAATCGCTCCCCCGAGGAACCTGCACCAGGAAGTTGCCACCAGCTAGCTTCCTTGCCAGGATCTTATATCGTACACTGCCTTGGAGAAAAAGTAGATACGAAGTCTCGGAGAAGGATTACTTTACCTACAGTGTTCCGCTCCTCGTGCTCAGCTGGTTTATACGGGGTGGGAAATTTCGAATCTGTATTTTTAATTTTTTTTTTTTTTTTAATACTATAATGATCGTTTTTAAGCAAAGTTGGAAATGCAATCTAACAGATCAGAAATTTCTTCGTTTTATCGAACCTAGGATGACAAAACTTATGAAAGTTACTTATTGTGTATTAAATATGAATTCGGGGAAAAGGATTGTAATTATTATACTCCGTCACTGATCGAGTATCATCGTATGATGATTTTTAATCAGCCGCGTCACGTCCGTCGACGAAGGAAGCGCGTTTATCTGCTGACGAGCAAAAGACTATTACTTTATATACTGGGACAAGTTTATGAGTTATTACAACTTGTAATTTGAGTGATAAATTCGACGTCTGGACATGCGCGATAAAGAGTTTTTATTGTTTTTTTTTTACATTTTGAATCGTACGAATGTCCATCCTGTATATTATAAAAAAAAAAAAATGCGTAAACCACGGTACGATGCGACGGAACGACGACGGCTGTATTCAACATTTAACGTTCTTCGTAGAATTTCATCAAACTTTTTGCCACCGCTTATATATGTGTATATGTGTATAAGTATATAAAGCTATATGTATATACGTTTCGAAGTTGAAAATGTTCCAGGCTTCACAAATGTTTTGTCTTTCTGAAAATGACGTAGAAAAATTGCAGCCTAATTGTTTTACGAAAATATTGTTATCACACCGCGTATTTTCACTTTTTCATATCTGACGTTTTGGGTATATCTACGTACTACGAAAGTTTTCTATGTACACTTTATACGGCGGATTATAAACCATGCGAATTTGTGTCCGACGAGGTTGAGCGCGGAGGGATGAAAATTTACGGTGTTGCTGAAAAATTGGAAACTAACAATTAGTCATCCGTGTTACACGTAACGTAGAAATACGCAGGCAACAGTTTCGCGCGTACCGAAGAATTCCTCGTACATCGTTTACGTTGCAATTGAAATTCAAACCTCGTGTAGGTACAAATGGAGTACGAAACAATAGAAACCTGAGCGCAGCAATTAACGCGTCAAAGGGTATATGATAGCTCGGTGCCTCTTGTGCGACACTTGTTCGACTGCAGTTTCTTTTTCTTCCTTTCTTTTCTACACGAGAAAAAGATTGGCCACGTAGAACGTGTTGTAAAATTTAACATCTCCGCTTGCTGCGTTCAAAGTACTTGACTTTTTCCTCGCTGGACTCGGATTATGCGCAGCCTAATCGTTATGCGTATCATCCGCGTTTCGATATTTCACAAATCATGCGGTTGCTTTACATTCCCTCGATCCTCTGTCTGTATAATATGGAATCAGCGATGCGTATAGCCTGTATTTGATGAAACAATTCGTTCGGAAAATCGTATGGAAATTTAGATGTACCCTGTGATTGCACACATCTACTGTTTTGCGCTTGTGGCAAGTCTTTCATAATGGAGAAAATAGTTACGTCACACTACCCGCTTACGACGAGGGGATACGGGGAGCCCTGCCACCGCTGCTCGTCAGCTTTTCCGGTATCTTATCTCCCGACCGACGACGACCCTCCTCGCCGTAGGGAATATTCGGTTCAAAATTCTACGACTCCACCCTCGTTGTGAATGTTCGTTGTATAACCTTGTTGCGCGATGACTGCGCTATAACGAGTTTTCATTTCTATTCCTAGGCAAGCGATGTGGTTATGTGACGTGTATTTCACATAGGTGGATGCGTAGATCTGTAATATGCATTGTTATACCTACCGTACACCGATGTTAATGCCTATGTTTTACGCGCTGCTCTTCTGCGAACAAGCAACTATAGTTGTTGTTTCAGTTGGCTTGCGATCTAGTCTTTTTTGTTCTACAATGAAACTTGCCAACGGCGGACATCTTCGGGACCGGAAGTCTCCGTTATTCGAAAAATAGTTCATTTTTTATTGCACAAATTTGCTGTATTTTATTGAAGATAAAAATGTACGTACATACGACATGTAATATTTTAATATTACCTATGCGGAATTTGAAATATATAAACAGCACTTGATTTATAATAGAACATAAAATAAAATATATGTGTAATAAACTTAAAATAGAACAATTTCGTTAGAGGTACATGTACGATCATACGTTACATCCTTATGTATACGTGGACGTGTGTGTTTGTGTTTACTCGTTAGGACTTGAAAAAATCAACAACTTTGGTTCGTTTTTTAGCAGTTTGTATTATTTTTTCACATTCTATTTCAACTTCAGATATTAGATTTAGTCCGTCGACATCTTCTTCGTATAGAAAATAACGTTTCAGTTTTTCTATGTGGTCCAAAGCAGTCGTACTTGTAATAACCGGTTCGGGTTCGTTGTTACACGATGCTCCATCCTCTTCGTCGTCTTCTGTAATATCAGATGTGACTTCGTCACTCGCAGATCTAAGTAGTTGACTGACATCCATGGTTGTATCCTCCGTTTGTAGAAAATCATCAAGCTCTGCATAATCGCTTCCAGCACCTCCAAATTCATGTAAGAGTTCATTTAGCTCAGATTGAGGAGTAATGTTCGTTTCTAGTTCCAGAAAGAGGAATATTGTCAGCCCTTGCTCGGCAAAACCAATCGTACTGCAGATTGTCAACCGCAAGTCCCTGGGTCTTAACAAATGATCTCTTACTTTCTTGATTTTTATTTGCCGTCCACGCTTTCAAAATTTTAATAACTTCGATTTTGTCTTTTATAGTCAACCGTTTCCTTTTTTGCGACAAGTTGACGCATACGCACCAAATGTTGTACCGATATGTCCAAGCCACTGCAAACTAGCGCGCAACAGCCAGAGTTGCGGACAAGCCATGACCGTTAAGAACATGTTTGGTCAGCAGTCTTCAGCCTGCGCGACGGCACATTACAGCCACGAGATCGGAAAACAATGGACAAATTGAAAATTTTGCAATAGTGTCCGCTATGAAGGAGTTTTTTCATGGAAATATGCAGCCCCGGTAGTGTCCGCGTCCGTTATTAGGAATCTCCGTTGTTAGGAGGTATATTTTTCATTAGAGGCAATGCTTTTCTACCGGGGGTTTCTCAATTGTCCGTCAAGAGAAGTCTCACTGTACATGGAGCATAGAAGGTACATGGAAGGTGGGTACGTAGTCAGCGCTGGGTCTCGCTGCTCGGTTCCCGCGCTTTCTTAGGTCAGTGACTCTTGGACACGATACTGCAATTTACAGAGTCAGCTACGAAACACGTGCAAGACTGAATACTGACTCTTCGCCGCGCACGAAACTTCACTTCTTTTGCAGCACTCGACACGCCGAGACTTCGTCACGATTCGATCGTCTCCCGAGGTCGGGTTCCGCTGATTCCATGTTATTTTTCTTTTACCTTACCGTTTTTTAAATCTTGGCGAATTTCGCATCCCTGCAAAAACAAACAAACAAAAATATCACCATTAAGCTTTTTTTCATATGATATAAACTGAAGAGAAAGAAAATTATGGAATTAACGGTCTAGATAAAGAACACAATTCAGCACACTTGTACCTATCATACCAAAGTCACGTTTTATCTGCCATTTTGTTTTAAACCAAGATCCACGTGGCGGCGGACGACTGAGATAACGGCTTGTGATTTTTTGTTATTCTTCAACGTTTCACAGTACCTAACCAGCTTAACCATCTTTGTCGTATAAAACTATATAATAAAAATAATAATTCAAACAACCAGGATCGATTATTTGAAATTCGATAACGGTTCGCGCGGCTGCTTGTTTACAATACTGAAACTTTTATATAATCGCGGCAAATTCATTAACGCGCTTCAGAGAGAGGCAGAGGGCGAGAGAGAGAGAGAGAGAGAGAAAAAAAAATAGAGTGGAGAACTTGACGTCGGGCGAGTGGTTAGGCGTACACACGCAGGTAGGCAGGGAGATAGATAAATAGATGGATAGAGCAGGCAGGGGGAGAGAGGGCGAGTGAGGGCTTGAGGGAGGAAGGGAGGGAGAGATAGAGAGAGCGCTAGATGATATCGGTAGGTGGTGCTCGGGTGGCCGTGAATGAGACGCGGGAACGCAGTGGCTGTCCTGGTGTCAGTGACCGAATCCTTATCCCCCCTCCGCCTGGCAACGCCATCTGCCCGCGTGTTACCTCTTCTAGTCTTTCCGTGATCTTTCCCCACCGCCATCGACACTGTGCAGCGGATGGATAGAATCCGTGTGTTCTACACCTACGGACGTAGAACCACCGCGGAACCACGAAGCGATCCACACTTGGGTGCATCCTCGCTCTCCCGCTACCTCTGCTTCTCCTCCTCTTCTTCCTCTCGTCCTTATTTTGTTCCTCCGTACTCTGTCCGCTGCCGTGCGCCCTTGTAAACAGCTCTGTACGAGCATTGCCTTTCCATTTCGGTGTGAAAACATGCACTCCCACGTATAAGTGTATACGGTGTAGATGTACATCGTGACTCGATGTCGGTGTTCGGCGTTGCCAACTATCGGCGCGAGTCCTGCAGTCTCGCTCCGAAGGACTAGGATTCGTGCTACGTATACCTGTAGGTACAAATGTCTCGCAGACCGTTTCACTTTTTTGTCGATCGTCGTGATTCATTTTGTCAATCGTTTTCCAACTTGCTCGTTTTTACGGAAATCGTTGAGCTGTGCAGCTTCAACTTCAGCGTTGTGGCAGAACCCCAAGGCTTATGCAATTATTTTGTGGTTCGCGGCATTGGTGGTTTTTTTTTTTTTTTTTACTCGTTGTTTTCTTCGACATCTTTTGCTTCAGCTCAGCTGGGCAGAGAATGAACAAGAGAAGATATTCTCAACTCTGGAGCTGTCCGAATACCGTAAAAAATACTGGTAAATAAAGTAAAAAATATATAACGTCGCCAAAACGCGCCGTGATCCAATTAGAACTTGGTTCTTATAATTAGGTATGTAGGTATGTAAGCTGTTGCCGCGGGTATAAGTTACTCGGAATCTGGAGAAAAGATCTTTAGGATTCCAATTATTCGTTACGTTGGAATATGAGAATATACAAGGACATCCGAAAAGCCGATGAGATTTATTATTATTATTATTATTATTATTATTATTACGCTGAACGAGATGAGGGAGGATTTACACTTGGCGCTATTTTCTAGAAGTGAAACCCTCAGCGCGAACGGTACACGGTGGTTATAAATTAGGAGCGATCAGTCGTTATATACGGTACGGACACGACGACGGTGCCATGGTTAGTCATTTTTCCCGCGCGCGCCGATCTGTGCCCTTGGTGAGATCGTCGAAAGCGTTGCGCTTTCCTGACCCCCTGAAGAAAACGCCGCCATCGACATCCTATCAGAGTATAACACGCGATTTGTTTTTATTTTAGTCGTTTCCTCCCGCGAACCTTTCACCGCTTTCCGTGTCGAGGCGAATTCAGAGTAATCATTAACAAAACGAGACCACAATGTTGGTTTCGTAACAAAGAAAATAAATTCGTTTTCCATTGTCCTTTAACGAGTATTACATATGATTTGTGATTGGTGTCGATGTTCAGGAGTTTTTCCACAGCTGTTTAGCTATTTTTATATTCCTAAACCTTGTAACAAATCGTTACGAGATCCTGGTTCCAATGTTCAGCGTCTAGAGACTGTCTGACTAGTACGGGATGTACGGATACGATTTAGGCGGTTGTTTTACTTACTCGCGTACTTGCACCGTCGGAGCGGTTACTTTTTCTTCAACGTTCAACGGCATGGTTGAAACATGCTAAAAATCGACAACGTTTCACACGTAAAATCGTCGAAGGCGAAAGCGTTCGGATTGTCGCTCGGTCGGATTACCGATCGCCGTATAAACCGTCCTAAAAATATCGTACGCTGCGGTGTTGCAATGTTTAAAACCTCGTCGCGTTTGTCTCTCCGCCCAACCACATACACACCGGACGATGACAGTTACCGTCGGTGATATTTGTCGCCGTTAGCTGCTGCTGCTGCTGCTCACTGCGCTGTACTCTCGGCGTGCACCTATTTTCGTATCATTTACCTCACGACGACGACGCGGAGAAGAAGGAGTAGGAAGACGAAGAGGAGGAGGCGGCAGCGGTGGTGGAGGAGGAGGAGGAGGAGGACCGTTTAACCTTTACCGTTCGTCTCTCTTTCCCTCTCTCTGTATCTCTTGCGAATAAATCACGATACTTACGCGTGAAATGTGAAAATCAGAGAAAGAGTTTCGCTCGCACTCCTTACCTGCACCTTCTCCCGTGTTTTCGAGGATTTCTCGCGTATACAGAGGTAGAAGAGCGCCGTTGCTGTCGGACGGGACGCGGAGGATCGGTCCGCGCTTCTTCCTCATCCTCCTCTTCTTCTTCTTCCTCCTTCTCTTCCTCCTCTTCCTCCTCCTCCTCCCGTTGGCTTTCTCCAGGTGAAGAATGCGCCTTTGGAGGGCTCGTTCGCCGCTGCAAGCACGGGGCGGTTACGACGCAAGACGCACGCGGACCGATCGTCACCCGCGCATGCGCCTTGTCCCCGGGTAACCCCCGCCACTTCGACCCGGCCGCGTGGCGTCTTGATCAATCCGCGGCGTTGCCAGCTCCTCCCGACCCCGGAATCCCCGGGAAGGACGACGGGAGGTTCCGCGGGTCGCCGAAAGGAGGGGGGAGGGAGGCACCTAGACGCGCTACTTTTAATTTTTCAAACCCTATCGACCCCCCGCGCACTCGGTTAAACGTTGCGCTGCACTTACCGTTCTAGGGTACATGCCGTTTCGCACGTATCTTCGGATGCCAATACGATCGGGAGGAATTCAGATTTATAATTGGCGATACGATACGTCTTTTTTTATTTTCTTTTTTTGTTTTTGTAACTCCTTGTTCGTGAGGAAAATTCATTTAGCCTTCTTATCAGCTTACACTTTCTGGTTATCTGGATTACGCATTTATTATGTACGAGACCGGGGACTTGGTTTAATCCTTGTAATTTAACCGGCGAAACGAACGCTTCCAGGATCTGAACCGGCGAACACGTGTCTCGGTTATTACGAGACGCGTAACGCGATGATTACGTAATTCGAAGTTCCTGGTTTAACAATTTACGCTGGCCAATCAAATCAGAGGTGGCTAGATAGGCGGTTATAGCTCGTTAATAGCGGAGAGGCTTGTGTGTTGCTGCTACGGCGAGCAACCCCGCAGACGTTGAGAGATTCCAATTGAAATTATGTTATGTAATACGTATAATGTTTTGCTATATTACTTGTGATGGGGATTTCTTTACGTTGCTGTGGAGACGGAATCTTCTGACAATGAGCTTTGGACTTTTTTCTACGACGCTTAATTGCCTGTCTTTTATAGGCCTTGATAATCACCCGCTGTGTCTCACTGTTTCTTATCGATTTTTCATTTCGTATTTTCGAATAGTTATAACATGGAAATCAGGTATTTTGTAAAGGAGTTCAATTATTGGAAATCTCATTGTCGGACTTGCCGTATGATTTTATGAAAAATCCAAATCCTGCGTGGGGTCAAGAAAAATAAAAAGAAAAGATTTGTTGATTGATTGTAAAAGTATTTAAAGTTGAAAGGTATTTTAGGAATTTAAGTAACTGTTGACTTCAAATACCTTTTGAAAAAGTAGATTTATCTTAAAATGACGAGAAGGGACCTTTTTTTTTAGAGCGTTGAATTTCCTACAAAAACACGTTGTGGTTTTACCAGTACACCAATGCGTTGACGAGTGATAAAAAATCCCAGGTTAAAAAAAAAATGTTCCCATGTTATTTAAATGGGAAATATAAAATCGCGATGAGGCACTTCTAAATATTAATATTAAGAGCCGAAACTTGGACAGTATCTTTTTTTTTGGTCATTTGAAACTATATTATCGACTTGAATTTCGAAAAAAAATATTTGATTTCTTGATACAGTCTAAGATACGTATATTCCAAACCGTCGAAAGTGTGCCAAATTTTTTTCGATTTACCTCGAATCTATCTGGTACATTGACATTTTTCTCATTGTTGCTCCGGATGTTTTTTTAACATTGTTAAAATAGACACCTGCAAGTATGATCTATTTTTTCTTCACACGAAGCAGCTGTGCACCTCTCCTTCAGTCGCCACTTATTTCCTCCCTTCATCCCGACCCCCTTTGACCGTCGCCTCGTCGACTATTATCTCTCTCTCTTTCTCTTCCCCCCCCCCCCCCCCCCCCCCCCCTGATAAGATGAAAGCCGCTTCGAGCTGCGTGCGACAAATAGATGGTTGCCAATAATGCATCAAGTTTACGAAGTCGCTTCTCACAAATTAGTGAAATTTTCTTCTTCTTCGTTTCTTTTAATGGTTGAAATGCCGGTGGTCCCCTATATCCAGTCCATTGGTCACTATTCTCTCGGCGCAGCTGCTCCGTTTTCTATTCCTTGGAACGGTTCTGCGATTGACTTTAAAAATTCCTGTCTTTCCGAAGTCTTTTTTTTTTCGTTTTTTATTACTTACGTTGTTACGTAGGTGTAGATATGTAATTATACCGTAATGTGTGTATGCACAAGGTGCGCTTCCTGCTCGACTAACATGTGAATAATATATAGACGGCGATGGCTCACCTTTCTGTAATCCTATTAAGCCCACGATCGCACGTCAGGGTTTCTAATTCACACTGCTTCACATCTAGATAAAAGATTAAACCGCAGCGGTAGAGCCATATTCTTGTGTTAATCGAATAGTTCGAATGTTATCGTCTGTTAACTTACTTCAAAACTCTCGTTGATTCGATTCGTAATTTTCATTGCAACAGCCTATACTTTTGGAAAATGCAACTGTGAGTCTTCTTTCTGCGGACTGTTCTAATTTCGTGATGAAAAAAAAAAAGATGTACTTCGTAGAATTCAAAGGCCAAATTGCTCTTGTTAGGCTTGAAAAAAAAAAAAACGGAAAGAAAAAGCAAAACAATAAGGAAACCGAAAAACGTGCAAGAATGACGGCAGAAATTTTTGCAAAAGACGGCTCGCCGCCGGCTGGCGGTATCGAGCGAACCTGACGACCACGTGGTCTCTGCTTGTTATTGTGTCAGCAGAGCACGTGGCTTTTGAAACCACCGTGGTGTTGACCCGGAGCTTGAATGTTCCGTCGTTAGATGGCGACACCGTGCAGCGAACGCCCGCTGCTGCACACAGAGTGAACCTTCTTACCCACATGACATTGCGCGGAGATGTGGCATTGCCGATGAGAACTCCATAGCCGACAAGGCTGTTCTTCATTTTCGTACTATTTTTCGGTATTTCTTTTCCCATTTTCTTTACCAATTTATGGTATTATGATTTCATATTTTTAGTTTATTTAATGTTTCGACGTACTTAAATAAATTTATCGTGTACAGAGTAATAGGTAAAGGACACGACATGGTGAAAAGAATAAGAAAGATCCAGACAAGAATAGCTTATTTTAGAATGAAAATAAATATTCGAATCTTGATGTTTATAACATTTTTACTTTTTTTTTTCTAATTTGTCTCGATTAATTTCCCGGAATTTTGCGCCAAATTCTCAATTCGTGGTATCCGATTTTTTCATTGTCAAATTGTCTTTGAGGTCGTTAATTACGAATCTGAACTCGAAAATCTAAAACTAAAAATGTCAGATTCAATATCGCGGACGTTAATTGAAAAAGTTATTTGATTTTGATAAAACTTTATGCTACATGGTTTTTAGGGTCACTTATTACGAATCTAAGTTCAAAATTCGAAAATTCAAAATTGCGGATCGAATATGGCGGACAAAAAAAATCAAGAAAAATTTTCCAAAAATTCTGCGAATTATTTTGTTGCATATTAAGTTTGTGTGAAATTGGCATTCGGATTCTAATGATGGATTAGCAGAAAATCCTCTTTTTCGTAGAAAAGTACGAATTTCGAAAATTTTATTTACATTTGCTATTTTTGCAATAATTAAACAAATTTTATATTTTTTTTAGTCTTGGAAATATTTCAGAGACTATGTGGAACAAAAAAAACTCGGCAGTTGTCACCAGAATATTAGTTTGATTAACAAAAAGCGACAAAAAAAAAATTTGTCGTTACACTGTTCTGTAACAGGTATACTTGTAAGACTTCTCGGGTGACGTGGTGTTGACATTTGCACGTTGAAGCATGAGATCCGGTTTTGTCCGTAATATAGATTTCCCAAACCGCGTGAAACTTTAGCGCGCAAGTAATAAAACACGGACGATTTTGTTTCTTTGATTGGCAAAACGTATAATAGTGGATCTGTATAGCCGCCGGGGTTTTGGTCGCTTTACTGCAATTGCCTGACCGATTTGCTGCGTAGAAGCAACGCCGGATCGTCCAATTTAACCGGGGATCGAGTCTCTCGCAGAATTTATACGAGTGTATATCTTAACACGAATTCGTGCAGTGTACCTGTGCTCGTGACAGGGGGAAAAAAAAAAAAAAAAAAAAAAAGGAGATAAACCAACAACGTAACGACGCGTCGTTCATTGATTGCGGCCAATTAAGAATCTTCTGTTATGCGATCGTGTAGTGGCGATGCTGACTCATAGAGAAGTCGTCAATTTTATAAATCACGTGCAATAAGTCAATCACTTTGTGATATATATGCCAGTTGGATCGTCATCGTCCGTAAGTGGAATTACATATTCTCACCTCCCACAACCTCCACCACGCTTCGAGATATTTATAATCTCGCGTGAGCGTTTGTACTGTGTGCATTTATTATTCCAGTTATTATGTCACATAACAATGCAGGAGAAGAAACCGTTGCTGCATGCATTATATATACCAGTTAAATATTTTCATTTGCAAAGAATACAACTTTGTAACTCGTCTTTGTAACTGTAACTGTATTGTTGAAATTTACGGTTCCTTTTCTTGTAAATATGTATATATACAATATATATATTTGACTATTTGAAACGAATGTTCGTTTTCAGTTCTCTTCAAAGAGAGGCTCTCGTCACGAGGTCAACATTTTTAAATCTAGTTCTTTTTTTCTCTGTAACTACAGCAGACACCAAGGAACAGTAATGTTTTGAAATTCTTGTACGGTCAAGTATCTTCGGCACAAATAACACAGTCCTGCAATGGCTTTCTTCCGATAAAACTGAGTAGTAATTTCTGTAGGTATTGAGTACGAATCTATGGGAAAAATATTAAAAAAATTTTATCACGCAAATTTTCTAAGAATTTTTTTATTTCTGTTTTCTTAGTACTACTAGAGTTAACTTCCAATTTCCGTGTTAATTATACGTACGTATTAATAGTAGTATTGATGTTTGAATATTCGTCTATCGTCACTAGTCCTTGTTTTTGAGGATTTCAAGCACATTTAGAGCTGCATAGGTAGCACAGATTTTATTTTAAATTTTTTCATAAATATTGTTACTGCTATATTTTAACTCCACATACCTAAATACCTAAAAAGAAAGCATTATGAGTTTAATGATAAATAGTATTAAAGTTCGAAACCAAAGTTTGGATGTTTGGATGTTCGGATGTTTAGAAAGTGACGTCACCCAAAAGTTTTTCTCTCAACGGCTGACAATCGAAGGGCCTAGCCGCTTGAGTCTGGAATCGGCAGGAAAGATAAAGTGCGTATTTCTTGTGTGAAATGTGAAAACTAAAATCATTATATATACATCATAGCATACATCATACATCATACATAGTTTTAAAGTTCGAAACCAAAGTTTGGATGTTCGGATGTTCAGAAAGTGACGTCACCCAAACTTTTTTTTCTCTTGACGTCATCGATCTGCTTGAAAATCTGATAGCCGAATTGCTCAGTCTGGAAACAACCGCGCAGTAGAGCGGACGGATGAGAATCGCGCTCCGCAGATTTCGAATACCGGGTTCTCTGCCTCCTGGATCCTGCGCTCCAGGTTCCCCACCTGGTGGATCTCGACCTCTAGGACAAGCACTCCGTAGTTCTGGCTGTCCAGGTCCTTGACCTGGTGACTTTTGACTTTCAGGACTAATGTTTCGTAGTTTTTGCTGTCAAGGTCCTTGACCTGATGACTTTTGACCTTCCGGATTAATTTTCAAGTTTACAAGTTTGATTATTGAAAACGTCATGTTTTGTACTATATATATGCATGCTTCAGATAACATTTTGAATTGGAAAAAAAAACCGAACGACCAGGATCAACAAATTGCAATTGGTGATTGGTTGGCATTGTATATATAGGAATACGTGACAACAACGTCGTTCAAGTAGAGCTAAAATTTTTTAAAACTAGTTTTAAAACTAGTGATAAATTAAGAGTTCTACTTCGGAGGCCTGTGTAATTTTGCAAAGCCGTAGATGGAATAGCTGGCAATCTTGACTGTGCGATGAGTCGAAAAATGGTGTGATTATATTAAATATCTATTGTCGACGATGACGATGACGATGAAAAGAACGATGGACGATACGCGAACCCTCGTTTATAAACGCGTATTACATACTAGTTTAAAAATATCGTCACCTGTTCTCGAAATGTCGAAATACCACGGAGAGAAATAGACGGTCGCGTGCATCGCACGCGGTGCAGAGGCGATGATGTCAACCGTCGTCGTTCTTCCTTCACTTTCCGCTTTCCGTGTATTTTTCATTCATTCTTTTTCATTCCTCCTTTTCCTCGTCTCTCCTTCTTAAAAACGACATTTTTTTTTTACACCGGCTGCAGATAATGCGGCGCACGAAACCTCTCGGAAAACGGATATCGACTCGTTCAGCCCTTGTTCTTGGTAGAAATTCGTTTCTGTCAACGGTCCTCGCGTCATCGTCTGAACAAACAACATTAACGCCCCATCGAATCTACGTAGTCTTTAGCTTGAAAGAAAATTTCTTTTTGTACTTTTATTATGTATTTACCGTTTTTCTTTATATTTTTGAAATATCGGCGTAAATATGTATGTGTGGAAATTATTATTTACGTTAATTTCTTCTACCAAACATTGATACTACATTACCTCCATATTGTGTGGATAAAATTGATATTATAAGAGGACGTGTAAGTTCTTTGTTCTTGACCGTACGATCATTGACGATCAAGACACGAAAAAAGAAAAGAAAACGGCAAAAATCGAAAAGGGCGACATTTTTTTTGCTTGTCAAGCAATCGTTTCGTCTGGTTTCCGCGCGGTTGTGGTCCAACCAAACTGCACAGTTGTGTCCGACTGATCGTTTTGTTTGCGATATGGTCATCGGCTATTAGAGAGCGCAATGCGAAGTTCAAATATTTGTAGAAACAACGTTGTTCGATCGTTGCGGTACGATTCGTGTTTTTTTTTTTTTTTTCCTTTCGTTTCAAATTTATTTCACCTTTTTTTTTTTTTTCTCGTCTCCTTCGTGTCCTCCGTGTTTCGACAGGTGATTCGGAAGCTCTTTCGCCCGCCGAAAGGAATCGATCCTGCTGCCATGCACGCCAAGTTTTACGTGCAGCTTTTCAAGTTCTCTGCAATCGGACGTCGCCGGCACCGAATGTCTGCCACGCAAGTAACGTGTAGCAGTCCGTATAATGCCAGACGACGGTGTTGCTTTGGCGACGATATCTCTCCACTCCCCTTCCCTCTCTCTCTCTCTCTCTCTCTCTCTCGCTCTTTTACGCACTTGGTCGAAAAACCTCTGATAACCTATAGCTCGTTAGGTTAGGTCGCGTACCTTCGTCATTCTCGGAACGTTGCGTAACATCTTGCCAGCGCCTCAATTTAACTTATTTTTATCCCTGGTTATACAACCAGTAGCAACAAGGCACCACCAGGCATGTACTCAACATTATGTTAGTTTGTAAAGAGCGAGGCTCTTTTCTAACTTTTTATTTCACTCAAAGCTGTCTGTATAACGTATATCTTTGTAATATTATCACTTACCTACTGTAAGTGTGTGTATAATAAACTTATCGTTAAACGCTTGGAGAATATAACCATGTACTTATATTTATCGAGACGAAGAAGTTTAAGAAAATTGAGAGTAAAAATATGGTATACATAATACAGTGTTCTTCGTTTGTTTATCTATCGCTGGGCTTTTCGATTCTTCCTTTCGGTCTCACAATCAGTGATTATTAAGATCGCGCATATTATAATATGCGATTTTTCTTATCTTTCTTTCTTTATCTTCGTTTGTTTCTCTTCTTTTGCTTTTTCACTTTTATCATGGCTCGCGGTGATCTTGACGTTGAAAGAAGGCTGTCGTTCATTACATATAATATGTGTCCAACCTATTCATTAAATATTTATGCATGTATGAAAAGCTAAATTTATATCACGCTATCTTACGATAGATACAATACATAGATTCAGAAGTGAACTGCCATATCATTGCTAACTAGTTTTATTCCCGAAGTACAGAACTTTCTCCACGTTTCATATTTTTTCTGTTTTTTTTTTTTTTGTCTTTTATAAGCTCTACCTCTTCCTTTCCGTAACGGAATGAAACTAGGAGATTCAACGATACAGATCATATTAGCATTACGTATGTACGTGTACCGTATAAAACATTTGAGTCAATACATGTAGAAAAAAAAAAAGATACAGCGATCAAAAATCACCGATATAAAGTCACGGACGAGCGAGGAGGCGTCTGGATACATAAATCCAGATTTTTCGTTTGAATAAAAGCCATAACGCGGGGATTTATGGGATTGCGTTCCACACGGATGATCTAAAAGTGAAAAATCATTGTAGATCCGCATACCTTGTACACCTCTACCTACGCCTATGTGTATACAGGTACCTAGATCGGTTATCGCGGTATGTATAATATTAATGCATAGATATTTGCGCGGCAGTTTACGGCCATGGATTTAAATCTTGCATACCTAGATTCGCGATTTTTAACACCTTTTAATACCTGCGTGCTAATGCGATACGTGACGCGAATCGAACACGAAAGTGTGTGCATGCCGGGAGCGGCGTGTTACGGGTACCTACGTATAAGCAAAATAACGATTAAACGAAAGTGGGGCAGGTCTATTTAAACTTTATACCAGAGACCCGCGTGATGTTGTGTTGCGGTGTTTTCTTTCACATGCGCGCGTATCGGCGTATATATATATATATATATATATATATATAACTATATATGTACGCATGCGTACTTATGTACGTCGTTTTAACGAGTTTCAGAAAAGCCGCAAACTTCGTGTGCGTAATATTAAACATGTGATTCAGATTTGGCACGACCACGTGGCCTGCATCGGGCAATCTCATCCACGCTTCGTTTCGAACTACAACCAACAAATGGGGAAAAAGGGGGGGCAATAAAGAAAACGATGAAACTCTCTGAAGCGATTGATCTAGAAGATATATTTATAATATAACAGATACATTCTGGGGAACAATGATGGATATATGGAAGTAAACGTTGTACAAATTTTCCAAGTTATTCATGTCTTAGAATAGCGGAGGTATAAAATTATTATCGCGATGCGAAGGAAATATTTTTTAATCTCTTTGGTTATCGGTGGAAGAAAATGTTAAATGGGTTCAGGATGAGGTGCGAAATCTGCAGACGTCTGTCGCTGAGACCCTGCAGACGAATGTTTCGAGTGAACATGCTGCAAGAGCACCTTGAAAGCGATAACGTGTAAAAATTGCCCGTTAGGATATCGAAAATCGTTGAACAAATCGCTTCGCAGTAAGTGGGAACACCCTGCAAACGATCGACACTTCTATACCTAAAGACAAAGTGCTTCGCCTTATATACCGACATACGTCTGGCGATGGCGATTTGTTACGTCCTTGTTTTAACGTCGCTTGTTGCCCCTTCTTCTTCTTCTTCTTCTATTTTTTTCTTATATCGTTTTAGCATGCAGTAGAAGTTTTCATCTCGTCATTAACGATCGGTTCACCTCGAAACGTTATACTGTAGGGAGTTTTAATGTCTCCTCGTTAAATTCGTCGAATCGCTCATAACTCGGTCATCTCTCGAATTAGGTATACAACAACGCAAGAAAAGTTATTTTTTCATAGTAAGAATTGAATTCTGATACCAGAAAATTTTATTTATAATCGGAGCGATGTGTGGCTTAAAATTGTGGTGAAGCAACGTTTTTGCATCTCTGCGTCACATTCGTTCAACAAATCATATATCGCTTAGGAACTTTTTTCACTCTACGAAATTGATCAAAATGTAGAAAGGCTGCCTAGGTATATACGTGTGTGTTTGTGTGTGTGTGTTCATTTTGTTGCGCAAAGAGTTGGCCGTTGGTACCGCATATCGCATCATTTCCCTCACCGTCGTGTTTATACATTGTAACGTTATAGATATGCTCCCACATGACTTTTGGCCAGGGTACAGCTGCTTTGCACACGTCACCGCGCACTTTGCATATATACGTCTCTCCGTTCCTGCTATACGTACGATACGTTAGAGGGAGAGCGCGAGAGAGAGAGAGAGAGCCAGATAACAAGACGAAGTAACGAAAAAAAAAGAAAAAAAGAAAAAAGAAATGTGGACTAAGATAAAAAAAAAATACCCGAGACGACTCGCGCGATCTCAATCTTGCTATATCGCATGCCACGAATTATATTGCATATTCTTATGCAATATAAACGATCGCGAGATATTGCAACATATGGAAAACGTCTTTACTGTTGCGGCAAAACCCCGTCAACTACCACTCGGCAATCGGGTTTGTAATATAGGTATGTAAATCCGTAGATCGTAGACGTAAAGTTTATATCCACGCCCGTTCCGTTGTGGCCGAAATTAACTAATAGGAAAATGTAACATTATATTACGACCGGATGAGCTAATCAAATTGCAAAGACCAAGTCAAAGAGTGTGTAAAAATTCCTCGTTTCACTGTACTGGAGGAGGACGTAGGCGCGCTGGAGCGGATCTGTTTTAGAATATTATATATATATTTCATTTGGTGCCATCTCGTGCCGTTTCGTTCCAACAGCAACTCTAATTGGCCTGGCCGATGAAATTGATATTTTTATACGCCTCGGACTGCCGGTGTCCGAGTTATACATATACATCCAGCTTTTCGAGTGCGTATGCACTCCGTCACGTGGCCTCTTATGCCAACGTAGAAATAAAGACGACGCCGACTCACGGTTACACCTTAATACGTATTGCCTGCAACTCGTGCGCAACGTCGTATCATCATCGTCCTCGGTACGTATCGTACATGCACGTATGCACGTAATGTACGCGTGAGGCGTGTGTCAAAAAGTACGTGAATAATACGTGCAACGCCTTGTGTACTTGCAGCAGGTAACGCGAACCACGTGGGGCGTTGGTAAGACTGCATCGTCGACACCTTTTGGCGATTGGTGTAATATGAGCCTGATCAAGGCTGGCGCCGTTGTTTTTACTAAATACACCGGTCGTTGATTTTCTTTCTTTTTTTCTTTTTTTTTTTTTTTTCTTGTTTCAAACTGAAATCACGATCTTGACACGTTTTCTCCCTTACTTGAGGTTAAAATTGAAAATTAATCAACCCCATTACGGAAATTCCTACACGTCGATTCGCGTTAACGGACGGCCGTTTGTTTGACATAGATGGATGATCCTTTTATCGGAGTCACCCTCAGCTATCTAATGTGAAAAAAAATATCACAGCTGTCGATTATTTGCTTTTCTTATACATACACGTGCGAACATGTATCGTACATGATGTACTAGACGTTTAAGGTAAGGTCGTTCGATTTCGTACGTTCTCCTCGGTCATCTTCGCACACTTGTCACTTTTCTCATGTCCCTTGCATCGAATTCGATACCAATTGTACGGCTCTTGGTCATGGTTGGTTATTCACGAAATGTGCATGATTGGAATAACTTATCCATTGTTGCACGGGCAAGAGACGCACGTTTCTGCCGTTTTAGTGATTGGACTATGAAAATCGTGACGTAAACCGAGGTTAGTTATTCGCTCGATCGAAATACTGGCCAGTGGCTGCTGCATAATCTCGGTAGATTTATTCAGTAGCACCAATTTAAATGCGTGGAAGTTAGCTCTTGTTCTTTTATTTTATTCTTTACGTTTTCTGTATTCTTTCTTTTTTCTTATTTTTTTTTTTTTTTCCTATCCTATTTTACATTTCATTTTGTCACTCTTCCCGTTTATCTCTTTTTTCCTATCCCACTATCACAATATAGAGCAATGCTTCGTCTGTGTACGTACGTTATACGTGACGTAGGTACATACAGACATACAGTATTCCTAACGTGCGAAGCATATTTCGTACTCCTACACAAAATTTGTCGGACAACCGATTCTACGCTATCTATTAGTCGTCCGTAAACTCGTAACTTGTGTTTTATTTTTGTGAAATAAGTAAATAAATGAATTTTAAAAAAAAAAAAAAAAAAATGAACAAATCCAGCTGCTGTAACCAACGTTGCGGCCTTGATGCCAGTCTGGATCTACGCAAAGGAAGAAAGAAAGACAAGGAAAAAAGAAAAACGGACGCGGTAGTGCAGGAAACGGCGACTACGTTTTTTTTTTTTTACCTTTGTACTTGTAGTTGATGCAAATATTGTACATACTCGATCGACTTGCAGAGGTTCCATAAGTCGAGCGGTTTTACCCTCGTTATAGCTGCAGCATATATGCATACAATATGTAATTTGATCGGTAAGGTTGGTTTTTTTATTTTTATTTTTTTTTTTCCCCCTCATTTCCTCCAATACGATCGGTATGACGAGTTGATAAGAGGGCGAAGTTTGACTTGCTGATGATCGTTGCCAGCCGATCGACGGTGAGGACGCGTGACATTGAAGGATCGAATAGTTACAATCGAACGTCCCCATGCCTCGCGAATCGACGAATTTCATTTCTAACTTGTTGACCGTTGACTTTTGTTGACCGGAAACGCGCGTCTATCGATCGTGGCTGAATTTTTTCTATGCTGAAACGTATTAGCGAACTGGTTAAAACCGGTTAGCAGTCATGGGATTTTCATTGCTACGTAGCTAATTTGAAAATTTTCCTTCCATTTTCAGGTATCAAGGTGAAAAGAGAACGATCCGAGCTCGATGACCTCTTCTGCGAAGAAAAAATGCTCATCATCGATGGTAAGTGTTTCGATCGGCATATGTAACATCGTATTGTATTAAATTCATCGTGATCGACGTCGTGTTTAAGACGCAATTCAGCCACGGATCATCAACGTCAGGCGGATCAGTCCGACTGTAGGATTGATGCGAGTAACCTAGGCAACTGTAAATCGTTGTACATACGCAGCGACGAAGATGGCTAATTTGTTCACGCCTTTGTGCAACTGACCTGCATCGTTGGAAATTTATGTTACGGGCAGGGACGTTATGGAAACTGTGTAAAAGTGTCGTTATCGTCGTCGAGTGGACATCGGTTAACAAGACCTTAGGTCGAGAATTGGATAATAAGAGAACGACGAGATAACGAGGGAGGAGCAGTCGTGCAGTCTACGCGTTGCGCCGACTAGAGAAAGGAAGAGAGAGAGGGGGGGGGGGAGAGAGAGAGAGACAAATTCGACTCGTCAAAACGAACGTTTGACAGTTTTCCAAGATACATAATATCCTGTGTGCACGCCGGTTTGACTCACCTTAAGTAAACTTAGAACCGCCTGTCCACAGAGTCTCTCTCTCTCTCTCTCTCTCTCTCTCCGTCTGACGACTGACTTTCAAACCGACCCTCCTCCGAATATACATTACGTAACGATTCGCGTCCACTGGGAAGACCTCTTGTTCGTTATTGCCTGTACAATCGATATCGCATGGATATCTTTTGGATACATGCCGTTCGTTTTGTTATATCGCATCCTGATTGTACAGTGAAAAATTGGGACCAATTTTTGATACGGGGGTTAAACACATTATTTTAATTGACAATTTATTGCGATTAAGAAAATTGGGGTGAACGTTGTTCAGGCGTTACTCGTTCTACCAATGCTAGGCAACTGCGGTATAAAGTGTATGTATATGATTTTTTAATTTCCGCGAGCAAACGAATGAAAATTTTTCTTCCGAAGTGATATGATGGATTTTTGGTTATTTTTATTTTGAAATGACCAATGATACGTTGCGCCTGACGATGTGGGGAATTTATATTTCATTTGAAATGTTGAAAACAAATCGTAACTATTTATGTATACCTACAACAGTGCTGAAAAAAAAAGCTCGGAACTCGGTAATGTACCTAACTGCATCAAACAAGGAAGAAGGGATTGATTCTTTCGGTACTGTACCTGTATAGTTTAATTTCGAAAAATTAAGGAAGTGCTAGAAGAGAGAGAGACGTTTCTTCTACAATCAGACAGAATGTGGTTATAGGCGAGGAAAGCTTACGCGGGTATAATATGGGTTCAAGGATATTCCTTATACCTATATATTAAAGGATCGCACCTCGTTGATCGGTCAGTGAGATATCGCGTACCTAGTCATCTATAAGTTGTGCAGAATTCGAAGCTTCACGGTAAATTCGCCGCTCTCGCGCCTCGAGTAATCGAGTATATCCATTCTCTGATCGCTCGACGCTCTTGTTTTTTGCGAGACGATGTATAGTATATGCATACAATGATATCTCGCATATTTTTTCTCGATACAGTGAGGCCAGAGAAACCCCCGGAGCCGTGAACTCCGGGGTTGAAGAAGGTTATGAAATTGAGAAAATTTAATTCGTTATTTTGAGATTACAAAAAAATTAATTAACCTTCATTTGTACGCCGTGTATGTAACTACTTTTCAATTATCATCATTTCGTCTATCAAGTTTTGAAGAGTTTTGTTTATTACGCCACCTCTGCTTTCACGCATTCTCCACTTTGCTGGTATTATCAACGTTATCCCATTGCGAAATTAAGGTATACGTATAGAACAAAATGAAAATTTGCCTTCGCACTTGCAATTATACACAGGTATCTATGTACGATGTCTCGACGTTGCTTTTATACAGGGGTATGATAATTGAAATACATACACGCGTCGAAAAAAGAAGGAGAACAATGACGATGACCACTCGCTAAAATCCACAGGTGAAGAAGTTAGAGGTATACGCGTATACGGTATGAAAAAAATTCGCCGTACGTGCATGTATACCCGCTGTGTATAATTACAAACGGACTGCTTGACCGTGAGGCGAGAGACGAACGTTTGCCCACCTATAACACATATGTGTATACATTATATCCGAAGCCGAGAGGGATATAGATAGTAAGATATAAAGAGAAGGAGAGAGAGAAGGAGACAGGTTAAATATAAAACCACGTGCCATGCCTCGGTTGCGGGGAGCAAATACCTGCAGCAACGGTGGGTAAATAAAATAATAACCAATGGTCAGGATCGAGAATTGTCTAAAGGGGGGGGGGGGCAGAAGAGACGTCCACCTCTACCTCCCCCACCTACATACATATCTACAATATGTCTTTATATACAATATAAAAATGTGGTCGCGCATACGTGCGTATACTTGCAGGCTACGTCCGCGTCACGGGTATTTGTGCGTGCGTATGCGTATCGTACACATGTTTGCATACGCATGCATACGTGCAGGAGTTTGGGAAACGTGTGTTGTCCACGCGACGCTCGGTGATCGACGTCGATCACGCCGTGTGAATTAACACCCCCCCCCCCCCAACGTCAGACGCCCCCCTCCAAACCCCCCCTCCGCAGCCGGTGGGAGTGACGAGTGCTCAAAGCCGCCGCCGCCGCCGCCGCCGCGGTATCTCCGCCGTTGAGAGGCTTCTCTCAGTCGGCGTTCGCGACTCGCGCGATACGAGTGTCAAATTCTTGCGACGACTCGTCCTGCATCGGCTCTTTGATTTCGCCTCTTCGTTCGTCGATCCTCTTTCCTTGCCGCACGCCCGTATCGCGTTAATCCGTGTCGTCGAGGCAGGGAGGGGCAGAGGCGCCTGCGTAACACCGGTAACTCGTTTCGAACCTTCGCGTTTCTTACATGCATATCTGCATACCTGTATACCTGAAGGTTTGCCTTGTTGTGTTGCATTGATTAATCTATGAACTGCACTACGCTGAACGGTAAAGAGCAGAAACAACAAAAAATAAAAAATTTAATTGGATTCGTACCTAATTTTAAGGATCTTCTTTGCGGATGCGTATACTCTTCGTCAAGGAATTTTTGGTAACAGAGGGTATGAACTGATTGTTCGATTCGTCTCTGTGTTTTCTTGTTTATCGTATATATATATACGACTGTCGTACAAAAGAGACTTTAAATAAATCGTCGAATCTGTAACAAAGAAGGATAAATTTACCCATTTACTCTTTGGATTCTTTATGTACGAATGTGATACACGTGCAGCTATCGTAACGAACACTTATACCTATATCTCAACGATATTTTTTCAATTCAAAAACAATATACTTGTTATCGTACCTATTTACGTATACTTATACGGTTTGTCTGATATAATAATTTTCTGTAAACGAATGTGATGTATAAATAATAAATTGCATAATCGAGTTGTGCTGTATATACCAAGGAAAGGTGGATTTTTCATCATTTTTTCGTCTTGAACTCGAAGATAAAGAAGGCATATGAAGTTAAGAGATTTAACTTGAGAATGACATTTACGCCTGTATTTAGCACAGTTGACGTATAATAGTGAAAATAACAGAATAACCCGTCAAACAAATTGATAATCGATCGACCGAAAATCAGAACAACTGTTTTCCACGTCGGAATGAAAAACAATTCTCCAGTGAAATATTCAATGATCAAACAACCGTTATGTCGAAAAATGTGTAAACGTGCTGATATTGAATAAAAGTGTCGATGACTCATGCACTCAGCCAGTGAATTTTTCGCGCCTTTTAAATGCCGCAGGTTGACAAAGTTTTCCTAAATTGTGTGAATTCGAGGTGTCGAGGTGGCAGCTAGTGTGTTCAGGACTCTCGTGATTCCTCTGCGCCAGCCGTTTTCCTCTCGAATAATCCATCCATCATATCGTAGAATCGGAGCCGATTAATCCGGAAGATCGGTCGAGGGTGTAGTCTTCCTCTTTCTCTTCCTCCTCCCCTTTTCACCCCCGGCCCCGGAGGCGATCGACCCGAAATTTCGGACAGAAATGTGAAGAAGAGGGTCGTGTCAACCTGGAAATATCGAGGAGACTTTGAACGAAAAATGGGCGTTCTGTTGCTCGGGGAAGGGACGCCGACTGTCCAGGCTCCCAACGGCATGAATTTGGGAAAGACGTCGACATCACCTTGCGAGGCAAACAACAACCTAGGCGGTCTACGGGACGCTAATTATAATAGCACGACGTCGACGAGCGACGTTGTCGGGATAATAAGCGTCGACGACTCTGTGCGCTGGATGCCACCGCCGCCAAAGAAGAAATGGATACGGCATTACCTTTTGGGTAAGCCAGACACTGACCTTGACATTTTCGCCCGATCACCGAAGGTCGTTCATCCACGATCGGATTGTATTCTTTTCTCTTTTTTACTTTTTACTCTTGGTAGCTTCCCCCTCCCCCCTTGTCCTCCCTGTACTACCTGGATCGTTAATTCGTTTCGCATCCGATTGTAGTGTGGCACGTAATGGAAAACCTGGAATTGTCTGGGAATTTTTTTTTTTTTTTTTTTCAAAAGTTTTTTTGCCGGATTTTTTTTTTTTTTTTTTTAATTTCATATACGTAGAGAGTCGGGCAGAGATTTGACTGGGACTTTTACGTACGATAGGGTGGTCCTTATTTGGGGATCGGAATATTTTTTATTGCGATACCTACCGGATCTGTTCCAAATCATTAGAAAAGGATCTGTGTGAAGTTTTAAGTCACTACGTGGACTGGAACACATGCCTCTAAGCTTTGAAATGTTTTAAATGTAAAATACATGTAGTTTTTATAACCAGTTATTTCGTTTTTTATAACTTTGGTATTAATTAAGGGAGCGATTTAAAACTGAACAGTTTTGTTGCTTATAACGATAGGAACAAATCCAGGGAATTTAAAAATTTTGTCATAATTTTATAATATATTTCTATTTATATTGAAATTTGATAGCATCACTTTCATTAGCTTTATGCATAAGGGAGTAATAATTATAAAATTTCGATATTTTTATGGTTTGTTCCTATCGGTATGAGCACAAACGCTGGCAAGTATCGAATCGGTCCTTTAAGTTATACCAAAGTCATATAAAACGAATTAACTGGATTTAAAAACTACCTATATTTTACATTTGACACTTTCGGAGCTTAGAGGAACGTGTTCCAGTTGACGTAGAGGCTTAAAACTTTACACAGATTTCTTTTTAATGATTTGGAACAGATCTGGGGGGCGTCTCAATGAAAATAACTAATTTATTGACTAAAATTTGTTCAACATTCGAACGATCGAATGAACTCGGCTTACGCGCTTTGATATTTCCCACTCATTTCACGCTGTGTAATCTATAATGATACGAACAAGTTTATCAAACGTTTCAAATTGATAATGAGTATAAGTTAAATCGCCATAGGAGATTCAGGAGAATAGCGAAAAAGTTTGCAAGGATCGAGTAGTGACGTTCTTCAGGTCAACAGATTCGTCGGGAATTTTCAAAAACGAGAAAACTGTGTGTAAAATTTTTGTACAATGTATAATAATGAAAAAGGACTTTCGCGAATGTAATAACTAGATTGCATAATTGATAGCTAATTGTATTATGATCTGGGTATCGATTGCTGCAAAGAAAAGACAGAGAAGAGGAAAAAAAAGAGAAAACAATTCGATATGTTACGAGTTTTCATTTATGTCAAACGGTTCGCGTCGCTCTTGCATGTAACATGTAAATTAGGGTGTTTCAGAAAAACATCAATTTACGACTTTCCATTCTGGCACTCCCTAAAAAGTTTGTTTAGATCGAAAGAAAAATTCTGTCGAAAGATTAGCATTTTTACGTTATGTGTGGAAGATCACGCTTAGTTAATTTTTTAATTTTGTATGTTTTTTTTTTTTAATTTATGAAGAATCGTGAATACAATTTTTATTTTTGTTTTATGCTGCCTACATCGATCATAATATCGATTTACGTCACTAAGACCCACACTTGTAATGTTTAAGTCTCCAGTTGATGTTTGAGATGTGAATCTCCCGAATTTTTCATTATTAATTCAATTTTATAGAATAGTTATAATTCAATACGAATTTTTAATTCAGGAAAATAAGATTCCGGTTGATATGTTATTGTTCTTTTACGGATTGTGCTCTTTGGATCGAACATGTCAATGTCAGGAGATAAATAATAATTGAAGTGCTGCAACGTGTTGCTTCGCTAATTTAAAAATATGTAAGAAAAAAAGTGAAAAATAATGTAATACGCTCATCTTTTTACCGAATCTTCTTTTTTTAACCTAAACAAACTTTTTAGCGGATTGTTTTTTTACTCAAACATCCTAATGTGCATGTATGTGAGGGTGGTTCTTATTCAAAATCAACTTCAAATAATTCGAAAACAATCGCCTAATTTTTTCAAATTTTTACATCGACTCTAAGATAGTCCGCATTGCGATCGAAGGTTCTTATGGAAATTAACATGGGTAAAACTTTTTTTCTCAGTATATATATATTATTGCAAGAGTAATAATGTTCCAAATAATCTGTAACCGCGAGGTTTTGGTGAGAATTAGTGCTAATATCTGGGAAAAAATACACATCATCGTACGAGGCAATCTCGACGAATTGCACAACCTCGAAACCTGACCTTTTTTTTTA
Organism: Neodiprion pinetum; assembly: GCF_021155775.2. Classification (NCBI taxonomy): domain Eukaryota; kingdom Metazoa; phylum Arthropoda; class Insecta; order Hymenoptera; family Diprionidae; genus Neodiprion; species Neodiprion pinetum. The sequence continues at coordinate 35,029,561 of NC_060234.1, forward strand.
ATTTAGAGGAAGCGCAATTCGTCTATGTGTATTATTTTTTTCATACAGTATCACTAATGCCGACTAAAACCTCGCAGTTACAGGTTTTTTGGAACATTATTACTTGCACGATAAAATATATAGTGGGAAAAAAAGTTTTTCTCACGTCACTTCCGTAAGAAACTTCGATCACAATGCGGGCTGTCTCAGAATTGCTGTAAGAATCTGAAAAAATTTGGCGACTCTTTTTAAATGATTTGAAATTGATTTCAGTGATGGGGCGGTAAAAATTCGTCAACACCCTAAACAAGGACCACCCTAATATATATACATATATAACGCATAGATTGACGCGAATCCCGATGGCTGATGAGGATAACAATCGTCGAGCACGTGGCCATCGTGTGCATAATGTACTGGTTAGGTAGATAGCGTGCAGCTCTCGTGTGTAATACACACATCAGTCAGTCGGTGCTGCGTTGTGCACACGTGGCCAGACTTGCCGTCCTTGTTCGTGCCAAGATGCGGCAGCGCTTGCGTTTCAATAAGCTAACGCGAATTGCACGTGCATGTCAGTCGTTGCAAATCACCGGTCGGTAGTTAACGAAACAATTTTCCTGTCATCTGTACGTAGGGGGTATTCCGTGATATCTCGATCAAGATTCCACGTCGACCTCTCGGATCGAAAGATTTATCATTTTTTGTGGATGTACGTGACGAAAAACGCGATTGAATTTTTTTTTTTTTTTTTTACCACAATCTTTCAAACCAGCGTATCTGAAGTATGATTGAAAAACTGCAAAATAAAACCCGACTTTCTAAAATCTGACAAAATTCAGCTAAAATTTGGCAAATGTAACAAAATTTTTGACACCTGCGAGAAGATGGAGATTTCATTATTATTGGATTGCATTTTTGACGTAAGAGTGAACATAAAAGCTCATTACAATATGGTCCGAAAAATGTATATTCAGAAGAATATTATAATTTCAAAAATTTTGTTACGTTTTAAAAGATTTGTCTGAATTTTGTCAAATTTTACAAAGTGGGGGTTTTTATAAATAGTTTTTAGCATGGTGAGAAAATAATGTTTCAATACTGTTTTATATGTTGAATAATATTTAGAAATTTATTGTAGAGAGTGATGATGTTTCGAAAATATGAAATTCGGGAACGGCGCGTAGTATAACGCGTGTTACGACGGTTTGTATTTAATTGGACGTTGGGTATATTTTGTTCATCAGAGCGGAAAGCGTGACGTGAAAATTAACAGAAGTGAGAGAGAATTTCGAACGTCGGGCAATTCGTTTTGTATGTAAGCTTGATTTAGGGGGTAGTTAAACGGGGACATTGATAGTCGGGGTAAATGTGCTTATGATATTTCGGCAACGCGCCACGTGTCTCGAGTTTGCGGGCGAAAATATGATTTTCTTTTTTCCTCTTCTGCTACATTTCATTCTCACCGCATTCCGAGCCTCGTATGTGATTACAAGCGGGTTCCATCTATAATAATGTACACGGCCAGAGATCGTCGTCGCTCGCGCGTTTTGATCAGAGTTACACATTACACACATGCCGAAGAAACTCGTGCAGGATAAACTTGGGCTGAAATAACCCCTAGCATCTCGTAAATGCTTCAACCCGAAAATATCCTGGGACGGCAGCAAAACAAAACTAATTTAAGAAACGTGCGCGGTTCGTCGTTTGCGAACGAACGACTCTGTGAGGATAGGAGAGGATAGGAGACGAAGAGAAAAGATAACCGAACGTTTCTTCTTCTTTTTCTTTTTTTCCCTATCAACACACGAGTCATCGAAATTCACACCTCGCAAACAAGCGTACGTATTTCATTCGCAACGTATTCTTTCCGTCAGGGGTAATCCTGTTTCTCAAAATTCCACGTCGAAACTATTTTTGCATAATAATTTGCCGTCTTTCAGATCGAATTTTCTCTTTAGCTTGTACATATTCGTTGACAAATCTATATCTCACGTTTCTTGGTGTAATCCGTACACTTTATTCAATAGTTGATAAGCTCGTTATGTTATTTCCAGCTCTTGCGCTTCTCTCTTTGCTGGATTTTTCGTGTAATATTTATTTTTGTTTGTTCAACTTTGTTGAATATTATTGTTAGTCGGGAGGGGAGGCTCTGACCCTCGAGTAATATGTTCTCTCGGAGGTATTCACTTGTACGAAAGTATCCAGATGAATATCTGGAGGAATTGAAACTGCATTTCTTGTTAAAATTGTGAGTTTGCTGTAACCGTTTCTTTCAATCTTTAAATTAAACCCAAGTCGTAACGAAACTGTACGAATAGAAATATCTAGTCGCCGTTTCAAAGTACGATGAGAAAGAACCGCTGGTGGTAATAGAAAAATTATTACAACCCACGTTGAGTGAATTAGATAGATGAACTTTATTAACGAATAACTAATGGTATACGTATGGTAATTAAATGAACAATAAGTATTGATCTTTGTAACCGATCATGAACGCTCAAACCCGGATCTCAACCTGACTCTAAAGTTGAGCTTGAAGTACAGATTGTATAATGTAATCCGTCCACGTGATTTTTACATATACCTACGGGTCTTGCTTCGATCTTTAGCGATTTCAAACGAAACCTCGCACACTGATCGAAGGTCATTAACATCTCGACGGTATTATATCCGTATCGTTTCGTGCATAAGATAACATATTTGCCAGAGTTAAAACGAGACGGGGGTACACTTTTGTTACACAACGTTCATGGAAATAAGACATTGCTGTACATTTTTCGTTCTCAAAATCTAATCGAAATATTTTTATCATCTCGTTGAAGACATAAATACGCGTATAATATTACGCATTTATGAAATTGATTAAAATTTTTATTATTACTACTCGTCGATAGACGTGCGAAAAGTTAATTTAAAAAAAAAAAAAGAAAACTCCCTCTTCTCTAAATCACGTTATCTGAATTAAGGCATCGCGTTTTATAATCCGGTCAATGCCAGCCTGCAGCAGCGAAGTAGAAGGAGACGGAAGCAGAGAAGAAGGAGAAAGGCGATTTTGAAAACCATCAGCCACCTCCGTGTTGTACCTACGTATTATTGTACGTACGTATTATATACATATATCGCCTCCAAATATTTCTAACAAGAGTTTCGGGGCACCAACAACCGTAATAACAACCTGCACGCGGAGGGATCAGATTGCGAGAATTTATAAGCTCTAGGAAATCGTGCCTCGATTTATCGTGTGACGAATGTCCGGTCGAGTGACTTTTAAATTTAAATACTTCTCTCCTCACCTCGCCGTCCATGATCGCTATGATTCTTAAATCCGATAACAGTTGCCCGCCGCGTTTTTTCTTCCCATTACGTATTCTTCTTCGTCTTCTTCTTCTTTTTCTTCCTCCTCTTCTTCTCGCTCCTTCAGACTCTCGATATCTGTATTTACACGCACAGAATACGTGCATCTGTATTTGGTACTTTATGCTCGCGTGATTTTTGTTCCATCTAATTCACTTTTTGTTCTTCTCCTGTCTTATTTTTTATTTTTTTTTATTTTATTTCGTTGCTTTCGTCATGCTTTTTCCAAACTTTACTTCTTTGTTTATTTATTTATTTACTTATTTAGTTTTTTTTGCATTCTTCCCTCGTGGCCTTTGACTTGGATGTTCCAGGATTGTAATTCGAGAGTTCAACAGCTGCTACCAATCGCGTCGTTCTATCGTGTCGCATTGCCTTTGATCGTTGAGCAGGTTACGTCGTGTGTACCTAGACTTGAAACTCTAGTGGTTTTAGAATATACGAATTTCTCCAGATAATAATAAAAGATGGCGGACGTCGGAAGACGGGGATTGGAATTCAGCTGGTTTTCCAATCCTTTCAATCTTCTACGCTAAACTATTCGAGGTTCAAGTATCGAACATTTCTATCCATCCCATCGTCGTGCGTGGTTATATTACGCGAATATAATTTCCCACGAATCCGTAACCGTACTCTTTCACATGCATACAAATATGCATGAAAATAACGATTTATAAGGGTTGATGAGGTTTTCTTTTTTTCGTTAATTTTAACTCGTCTTTTTTCGTAGAGTAAAAATTTGAAGGGCTTTCGTTTTTCTCTCTCCAACCTCTGATAAAAATACAATTTTTACTGCAACAATTATTGCACCTTACATAATTATCAAGGTAAGAAAAACCCGCGACGGTGAACTCGGGGAGTTCGAAACCGCATTTTTTTTACGACCACCCTCTGTAATAACCTCGATTTAAACCTCGGGCCTGTGTCGGGTAATATAAAGGGGGAAAAAAAGAAAGAAAGAAAAAAAAAAAAAAAAAAATGGAAAAAGCATATCGATGCCTTGCAGGTAACGCGTCATCGTCCGCTGGTCGGCTGTAGCTTTGGAGGCTGCCGAAACTTGCGGAGGTCGCTATTTTTGGGTCAGGGTTCCACCAGTGTGCCCCCCTCCTCCCACTCGAATCATTTCGCCCCCCCCCCCCCCCTCCCCCGCCCCTTCTTGCCCGACACGCGTGTCTGTCTCGCACGCCGACTTGTAACGCCTCCTTCCCTCAACGCGTCGTGTATTCTAATCAAACCTCGTTGATTGTTCCTAATGGATGATATTATACGTAAATTTTCATGGTTAACTTAACGGAACATTGACAGAAAAATTATCAGTGGTTTTTAGCGTCGGAACGATTTTGATGGGATTTAGTTTGCCAAATGCGAGCATTCTGTTTAATCTCGGCTTATGAAATTTTTGGACTAATCGAAAAGCCTGAGATAACGATTTTTTTTTTCCCGATGACGCATCGATGCATTAATCTAACGTTACGAACTTTAATTTCACAAAGTCGAGATACTTTTTATACGAACACAAACCGCAGGGTAAATTGTAGTTTCATTTCTTTCGCTTTTTTTTTTATTTATTTATATATATTTTTTTTTCCCCCTTATCCTTTCTTAGAATCATTGCACGAAATGTTGTTCTCGCTATATTATCGTATAACATTCAACGCTTGTTATATCTGGCAATGAGTATAGCCAGCAACCGATTAACAATTGTTATCTACAACTCATGATATCATAGAAGCTGAAAAACTCTTTAATATCGTAATTTTCAAGTGTTTTATACATTATATTTATGTGTACGTGTGTTTGTGTGTGCGCTTTAGCAACTTTTTAATCTAGTATATTATTATTTTAATCAAGTTGATTTTTATTTTTCATTATTCTCTTTCACTAATTCGAGAAACAATTACAACTTTTACCACTCGGTTGTCAAGGTGAGATTGATGCAGATTAGAAATCTGGAGAGGGTATAATAATAACACTCGCATGTTCGTTACTTATAACAGCTAAGATTTTACGGTGCATTTTTCTTTCTCTCAAATTCAACCTATCTGTATTTCAAAATTATAGCATTTTTATTTCTTTCAATTTTCAAAATTCCACTTCAACTCACCTCAACTGTAATAATATAAGTAGTTGGGGCTATCAGCGAGCTGTTCGTAAGTATTACGCGTACACGATTAGAACGGAGTGAAAATTGTAGACTTGCAACAATATAGACGAATGCAGGTTTTATACTGATTTTATGTCAAGCAATGCATATTGGGCTGGTTCTTATTTGGGTCATGTCGGAATTTCTTTGCGCTCATTCCCCAAAAAACAATCACATTGTTTAGAAAAAATTCAGGTTAAATCAAAAAATTTTCCATAACTGTAACACGCCTCGCAAAGCAGTCGAATTTTTATACGGAAAATTCATGAATCTGAATATTGAAAAAAAAAAAAACTGTTCGCCACTTTGAAATTATGTATTATAAAAAAATTGTCTTCGGCTATTCTGTAGGAAATTTAATGCTCTGCAAAAAGTATCTGTTGTAAAATTTTCGTAAATCTTATATTTATCACGTTATTAGCGAAAAATGCTGACTGTTTGAAATCGGGATAAATATTAGATTTAGGAAAATTTTACACGAGATTCTTATTGCAGAGCATTAATGTTCTCACAGAATAGGAGAATCTTTTTTATAATATATAGTTTGAAAATAATATAAACAGTTTTCTGGAAAATAATTTCAATTTCACGAATTTTTTCATATCAAAATTTGACTGCTTGGCGAGGCGTGTTATAGAATTATCGTAAAATTTTTTGTACGTAGCCTGATTTTCCATCTGCATCAATATCCGTATCGTTGTTGCATCGTCACTGGGGTTCACGTGTTCAAACATACGACTGATCTAGTGCAGCATAATTCCCCCATACGGGATACAGAAATTTATTCCTCCATGTACAGTTTACAAAACTCATCAAATTTCCGACACTTTCGATTGGGAATATCTTTTATTTGTTTTATCTCCGAATGAAATAAGTGCAATAACCTTGGTAAATTCCTCACTCTTTCTCTCGACTTCAATTCAGGCTTTCACATTTCAAATTCCAACCTTGCAGTTTTTTAGATTACAGAAAAATTTATGGAACGGCACTTGTTATGGCTTCGAAGTGAATGCAAAGTTTTATCACCCATCGCAAGACCGTGTATAATATTATATGTTCTCAGCTTGTTGATGTGGATATTCAGAATAATGGTTGTGGTAGGTGTATAGTTTCTTAAAATATTTAAATTTTGTGTCACCTATAAACCTGTATAAATACTAGGATAAATTTTTCGATGGAAATAGTGATGCGCTCGTTTTTCTGTTATACACTTATACATAATACATGTAGGTATATGTATAAAGTATTGCATAATATTGAGGGAGAGAAAAAAATGTAAAAGAAAATAGATCGGTAAAATAATGTATCGTCGGTATATTAATAAATAAGGTATTTAAATTTATGGTTCTCGACTCTCTTTCTTCATGTCAGTTGATAGCTTTTTTTTATGAGTTTTGGCCGACGTACAAAAATCTTTTAACGACACTTTTTTTTTATTTCGACGTATAGTTACATGTGGGTTCTCTTTCTTTTCATCTTTGTTAGACACGAATTCTCACGTTGTGAGAAAAATTTAAATTACACTTCCGGACAACGAACGATGCACAGCTGGTCGAAAAAGAAAAAGAAAATCAATTTGTCGTAGATAATGTTGGGAAAAATCATAGAAAACGTTACAAACGATGTTGAAAAGTAACTCATACCGTGCAGGTATCGAAACAAAAAAATTGATTTCTTATTTTTCTGCTGCAATTTACGTATTTTAATTTTAACTAGACCGCAGACTATTATTGAGACTGGAAATTGTATGATTGGAAATTACTAAAACCGTGCACAAACAGGGTTCGCAATCTGACAGAATTTAGATTATATAATTTACGAATCTTATACAAGACGTTGAACGTTGTTTATTCAAGAGTTTATACGCACACACATAATATAACAGCTAGCGATAAATTCGATGTCTTGTACTAAATCGAAGCAAGCCTCTTGATCACTCACTTTTCAATTTATTACAATGACGTACGATCTTTGACACCCAGATATAGAGGAGCTCGCGGATCTTGATTAATGATTAACGATTATGAATCTCGGACGAATAAAAGCCTGGTCGAGTTCTTGCGCACCAAAAACTCACCGAGCAACCGCGTTCGTGGACAATTGTACATGTATGTGTGTGTATAATTCGATTCGTGTCAACGGCATTGCCTATATACCCGGAAATCTTCCTTGATTTGATTTGAATATACGTAACGAGTTTCATGGCTCTTTTTTCACGACCAATAATGAATCCTTATTCGAGATTGATAATCATTGAGTATGACGTCGAAATTACGTGTATACTATTGTAATATGGGTAATAATATGTTTGAACCTGCAGAGTTGACAATAAGGCTTTGATGTTAATTCTTGACTGCGTATTTTTATTCTATTTTTCATTTCTATCCTCCATTGCACTGCATTGCATCGCATTCCTGCTGCAGCGATAAATTATATTTAAAGCGGTGCAAATTCTTGGGCAACGTGGCGATGCGTGGCGCGGAAAGCAGGGAAAGGCTTCTTGCTCCGTTCTACGTAGAAGAGAAGTTTTCTTCCTTTCTCCTTGAGGTCACCAGAGTCCGTTCGACGAGTAGCTTCACTTCGGCTTCGGTCGAGGTGAGCTCTCGTAGTAAAGAATAGAGATGCATTCGAGAGATCATAATTCACGCTCCAGTTGGCCGCTTGGCTGCTGTCACTCGTTTCGAATACGTTGAATATGCCGAATGACTTTAACGAGTCACAGAGATCCACACACAAAAACCCAGAAGCCTGATATCTGTGATCTGTTCTTACCGAGGGATAATGGGTAGCATTTCAATTAGAGGCGAAGAATTGTCGAATGTTAATTCGCGTAGATATAACGTGATACGACTTTGAAAAGTTTGTTGAACAAATTACAGATTGCGTAATTAATTGCAGGATACGAGAAAAGTTGATAATTTTCGTTCGGTCATGATCTGTAGCTTTGGAATATAACGAATTCGCAAGAAAGTGCAGCGTCAGGCTCACCACCATTTTTAAATTTACACGGAGGGGCGGGGGGGGGGGGGGGGGGGGGGGGGAGTCGGAGGAGGTAATTGAACCACTCGTCACCGAAGTAAAGCCAACGTCCGTGTGATACGGAGAGGAAGAGTTACGGCATCACGAAATGATAATTATAACACTCGATCACACTTGATTCGGTATTAATTTTGCAATATAGGTACACGCGTTTGCCCGTTTCATCTTTCGCCGTGTTTATTTACCAACCGACGATGAGTCAGTTCAAGTGGTGTATAAAACCGAACGTTACGCGTCCCGCAAACATGTCATATATTCAAATATGCTAGATCTAAGACTCGTCGATAAGCGAGCATTTTATTAACGGAATACAGACTGAAGATCTTTTGGGAAATTCGCGATGATCCGACTGAGGGGATTTATCCTGAAATAATGCTTGAGAGGGAAATTCACCAAGCCTCGATAAGCGTAACTGCTTTATTTTTATACCGTTTCTGTATATAATATCATGCAAGTTGTTTTTCTATATAGCCGGATTATATTTTTCCATCTAACAAATGTCTAGACAGTATAAGAATCCACTTACGGGTGAACCGAGCTGTAAGAGAAGCTGGTGGAAAGAAGCTTTCCACTTTGCTCGTGTAGCATGTACAGAATCAACCCTTGAGAATCGCTATGAATTGATTAATTATCCATTGGGTCTTGTACGAGCTGGGCTTGATAAGTCAAGTGGAATAAACTCGTTGTGCAAGCCGGTGAAAACTGAGTGTTGAAAAAGGTCGAAAGAAAGAAGAAGACGTATGTACGATGCGGTAATAAAGTATTAAAAAACCTTGGTAACTACTTCGGTGCGAACGATTTCATCGATCGAAGCTAATTGCACTTGCCTGAATTTTGGGAAATCACTTTGTCGGAATTCGAGTAATAAGATTACGAGAAAATTATCCTTACACACCGCCGGAAGAACGTCCTACTTTGTGAAAATCCTTGTTCTGCCAGCGGTCGTTAGTTTTGCAGAATCGTTTATTACAACTGGATACCGGAAAGTTATCGTTTACTGGCGCAGTCGTTGATACTTACAGAGAATCCGGTTCACGGTTCCATCGAATTCACGTAATTGCGTGCGAGAGAGAAAAAAAAAAAAGAAAAAGAACAATAATATCCATGTTAACGCAAAGGCCGAGTGTCGGTGCGATGAAACGTCGGGAGTTTCGAATAATTGATGCGAATCAAAATGAGAAGGAAGAACATCGAGCTGAGTCAACGAGGCAATGGGCATTTTGCCATTGATGCGAGGCTATAATCCCCCTCCGAGTTTTGTTGCACAATTTCTGCTACAGAGAGTCGGTCCGACATTGCGCCAAGTAAAGTGGCCGAGTGATGTCTGCACTTATACGCATGACCTTGACACATTTTCGCGGAGCAATCTTTACTATCATATTCGCTTCCTCAATTCTTCAATCGTGTAACAAGAAATCGACGTATGAGAATGGTGGAACGAAACGAGTAATATCCGCGGACAAGTTCAATTTTTACTCGTAAACTGGGGGAGGATCGTGCTTTAGGTTCGTTTGGTTGAGTGGTTCAAACTTGACTTTATCACGTCCCGCGGCCTGTGACGATGACAGCTCGAATTAATTAGCTGTAATAGTTCAATTAACTCTGCCGAGCTGATAATTAAAGGTTAATTGACTAAGTTTACACTCGAAGTCCATTCACCGTGTATAACCGTGCATTACACGTGGGATGTGTAACTTGAGGTCGATTCGTTCGCCGAAAACTGGCTGTCAAACCTAACGAAAGAGGTGGTTGGATCAAATGGTCGAGAGCTTTTTGTCTTTCAGTCAAAGTGCTCCAATTAGCGGGAGATTATTTTTTCGGTGTAATTTCGGTACGTAATACGATGTCATGTAGGTTCGTTGTTACACGCGTCTTCGGTAATTATTTTCTGTTACCAAAAACTTGGGATAACTTGCACAAACACACAAGCTTTCTAAATATTAATAAACAAATTAGGTATCTGGTCAATTCAAGTCGTCGAATTTTCTATTCTCACGATAACTTTAACGACTGCTTGTAAGTAAAAATAATTCCTTCTTCGAGGATGTTAAACTCTTTGTCTTAACGTGCTCGGCTGTGTCACAAAATATTAGAAGGGATATTCAGTTATGCTATATCACGAAGGGGAAAAAAGAAGAAAAAACATCGAGTCGGGGTAGCTGTGTAGAAAATTTATTTACGGATCGGACGTCGTTTGCGAATGAATCGTGCGAATTGTGCGAGATGATTGGAATTAATTAACCCGTTTCCCTCACGTTGCCGGGCACGTGTATCCTTAGTCTATATATTTACCGGTTCCTGCGTAACATTCGATTCTATGGACACGAGACAGTCTCCTTTGTATTTTGGCGAATGAAATTAGGTATGTATGGTTATTGACTGGGTAAAATTTAGGGTTACATAAATTCCATTCTACTTCTACGCTGTGCCGCGTGCAGGAAGTACGTAACGAGAACACGATCGCGAAACCCCAGAATTTCTCTCCAGTTACGAAGTCCCTACGGTACTAGCGAGACAATGAGGCTAATTTCGTCGGTTAATTTTATCGATGAATGGAAGAAATGTTGTCAACTTCGGGCGCGATCCGGATATTGCAATTAAGGCAAAACAGAGGAGTAGAATCGTCGGTTCTTGTAACGAGGGGATGAATTCGTTCTCATTCTCACGGTAAAAAGAAATACGGACATGTTATCTGTTGCGCAATGCAACACCGGCGATCGGTTCGAATAACAATGCGGAAAGATGCGAAAAACTTGAAAATTATCGTACCTTTCCTCATCGTCAGACTTTTCTCTTGGCGTTAAAAAAGCGATGCCCACACCCTCTGGGGCGTAACATGTATACAAGATTGTAGTGATAAAGTGATATTTTTTTATTCAGTTTCTATTCGAACACCGTCGCTCTCTCTCTTTCTCTCTCTGTCTCTCTTATAAGGTTACAAATCACCGGCTGTGAAGATAAGCATACGAAAAACGAATGATCTATTATCAGTTAAACCAACGATAAGCAGCTGAGATGGTCTTGTCAACGTCTCTCGCAAGATGATGCTTGTAGTAGAAACAAACAAGCCAATCGCATGGAAACATGCTTTTGGAGCTTCTGTTCAATTCCTCCCGGCAAGTGGTGAGGAGTGATTTTCACTCGTTACAAGACGACGCGGCGATCATTGATTCGAGACAATGGATTTCACAAGTTCTCGATTCGATGAGGAATATATAAAGAAGAAACTACGTCTTTGTCGTTTTATATCGGTGCGTTAATTATCCAAGTCGAGAATAGATTTAGGAAGCCAACCAGAAATGCGGCAGGTCTGCCAACTCTCCTTGGTGCATGAATGAGTCGGTTATACCTATACGTGCATAGACACGTGCTCGGTGATTTATGGACAACCCGAGAGAAGCGGACGGTGCACAGGAATCAAGAAAACGACAAAGCGTGCGGTGCTGCGTTTTCTCGTAGCGATGTATTCGAGCTGACTAGCGAGTTGGAATATCCAACGGAAAACGCAAACGGCTTTCCCTCCGACTGATCGATACTAAAATACAAGCATGTAATTCATATTTTCGCAGTACGATTTGAAGACTTGAAAATTTCACACATGTCACATTTTCCGTCTTCACACACGCGTGTCAAATGTCATTCGACGTTTCGTTCGCGAAAATTGTCCGATTTTCACCCTATACTTACAACAAGTTGGTTCGAATTCGTTCCTACTTTCGAGTTTATTGCCGCAGAGCGGCGGTGGAGCTGAAAAGTGTATTACCTACCCCTACATTACGCTAATCTTAGACGAGTCTCTCTGGCCATTCACAGAAGCATTTGTGCAACGTCGTGGTAGCGGGTCAGAATGGAGCCGAGAGCAGTGAGCTGTGCGAGAGTTCGTTGTCTCGACTATCCGGGTGCGGTGACTATCTTTGGAATCGAAAGATAATTGCTTAGAATGAAATTCTGCCCGGTGCCAAATTGTCCTCAGTCGGTACGGGAATTCATCCGTTGGCGGCCGAAACAGCTGAGAATCGGTCTTCCGAACGTAAAGACTCGGACCTGCTGCTGCTGCTGTTATTATTATCATTACTATCATTAATGATGTTAATATTGACATCATCATCATCATCATCATCATCATCATCATCATTATTATTATTATTATTATTATTATTATTATTATTATTATTATTATACGTATCTGTAATCGTTGCCAAAAAAGAATCAGCAGAAGAACCCTAATTCATTCCTCGGTATACTTATGATTGGGCTATTTCACATCGTTGTTGAAAGCTTGCAAAACACCGTTGCTACGAATTAGTTCATTGGTGGTATTTTATTTTATTTTTTTTTTATTCATCTTTTTCCTTCATATCCTGTTGCAGAGGAGGAGCCGGTGGAGAACAGCAGAACAAACGGAAACCACTACGGGATACAACGAGCCAGTCCCGTCGGCTCGAGTTCCCGAGGGACGCCGCCGACCTCCGGACATCTAACGACGCTCCAAACCTCCCAACAGCATCACAACAATCACAACAATTCCCATAATCATTACACAGATAATCACAATTCGAATCATTCGAATCACTCGTACGGCGGGGGCCCACCACTTGTTGTCGATTTGGAAGCCAGCAGCGATAGCAAACGACACCGGAACGGGTACGTGCTGTTCGCAATCAGAATCTTATTTTATTTTCTTATTATTATTATCCTAATATTCCCAGTATTATGTATAGTGGCGTGTATGTGTGAAGCGGGTATCGAGCGGTTGTTTAATTTGCGTACGTAGCCGTAATTTTCTAATCTTTCTTGATTGAAATTTCCTTCACTTATCGATAGCGTGGCTTAAAAATCTATTTGATATTTTTTAAACTCCTCTACAACGTCGATACACTCGGAGTATATATGTAGCCAATATGAGATAGTATGAAATAGTTGTACCCGTCAAGTTGGAGAAAAAAAGTTTTTTCAAAGAATTGTCGCTTATTGTCGAATTTCGGTTCAAATTTTACCGCGATCTATGTACCTAATAAAACGATGAGTAATTGAAGAAACGAAAAGAACAATAACAACATTGGGGGGGGGGGGGATATGGTTTGTGCGTGTCTGTGCATATTCGTATTTCTCTTTTCATTCCCGTTGTTGGATATTATTTATTTATGATCTGTTATACGTCGATGATGCCATGTAGGTACAACTAGGAGGGACTAGTTATAATTATAGCAGTATCACGCTTATGAACTTTGTTGCAAATTTATGACGAGCCTTCTTGAATATGTTGGATGTTGTTTTCGTTTTCTTTACGCCGGTGTTTCTCGATCAACCAATCGCGATTTATCGCAACTTGGGAGTCTCTTTGAGCAGGCTGCGCAGACTTTGTACTCTAATTAAATTGAATGTATATGGGGGATTCCCAGTCAAATCGTTATTTTTTTATATTTTTTATGTATAGTTTTTTTTTGCCTGAGATGTGATCTCAAATTTTTAAAAATTGCTGTTTCATTTGTTGGGGGTCACGCAAGCCAAAAATATAAAGTATTTTATATTGGTGAAATTTTTTACAGTTTATGAAGCTTAAAATTAATAGGTAATGAAAAAAAAAATATCTCCCAAGAATACCGATTCCTTGTATCCCATTTTTGGACTATCACGAAAATATTTGTTTCGAGCTGCGACGTCTGTAAAAAAAAATTTCATGACGTTAAATATTTCGCTCTTCATGTTTTCCCTCAATTTTATGATTTTTGAGTTTGTACAACCCCTAAAAAATTTAACCAATACTTCGAAATATTCAAATTCGTATTTTACGGGGAAAAAAAAAATATCGGATATCAAAATCCAGCGGTATCAGGTCGATGACCCCGTGATTAGACTCAGAATGCATCATATACATTTTTCAATTGGCTGCTTTGAAGTGTACTTTACCGAGTGAACTTTCAACAGGATAATTGCATCGGGACGTGTATGATTACCGACATCACCTGGCATACGATAAGAAAAGAAAAACAAAACCCCGTACCGTATCACATGGCATTTTTTTGAGACTCGCGAGAAATGACATTGTAGATTATAGAATTTGACATTTTTATTAACTCGTCTGTCTTATACCTTATCGAAAGTAATTTTTCACAAGAGTTTATTGATTATATTTTCTTATCTTCCTCGTTTGATGTAATGTTCAAGATATCAAAATTCACGCCTGTTTGCGTTGTGCAACTCTTATTACAATATTTTTATGTACATGTTGTGTTCATGGGATTATATATATATATATATTTTTTTGTCGTCTGAAATTTTAGCTACACAAGAAGAATGATCACTTAAAAATGGAAATATTGACAAGTTTTCTTAATTATTTATTACCTTTTTTAATTGTTACCTGTTTCAATTGTGTAATAATTAATTATTAATTAATTGATTACAATCAATTTCCAAGATTTGAACAGGTTTTACAAGTTGCCCCATGTTTTCTAACGATTGAAGAGATCGGGTAATTCGATAATAATTCTTTACGATAATCGTGCAATTAAGCTATCCATTTACTTCGATAGGTCTATGGTATAACCTTTTTGAGTCACACATTATTGTTCGGAGTCAATTTTTAAAACAAGATAGTATTCCATAGTTTTTGGGGTCGCTGATAAAAATTTAAAATCACATTTAAAAAATTGAAGATGGCGGATGGCGGACGAAAATTTCAAATTTGATCGAATACAGTCAAAAAACTTTATGCACGTGTTATGGGGTCGTTGATTGGATTCGACATGCTGAATTTTCAGAACAGCGATCCCAAAAACCCCTGGACAGAATTTTTGCTCCGGATTCGATCGAATCTGAAGTCTTAGTCCGCCATGCAGGATCCACCATCTTGATTTTTTAAAATCTGGCTTCAAATTAGTAATCAGCGACCCCAAAAACTTATAATTTATGTAAAACATGGTTATGTGTAGGATGGTAAATTTTTCGGGAATGAATTATTCCTTCGATTATTACGATTTTTTTCTATCAAGATGCTTCTAACAATAATAACTTACATCATATCGCGATAATTACTCTCGAGTATTGAAAACCTATTAGTATACTATCAGAAATAGCAAAAACGCGCAAGGAAATACGTTTTCAAAGTTCTCTAAACATACGAAAAATGGATATAAAAATAGGCGGTAAGAATACTTACCACTATGACTTAAAGGGATAAGTGTTACAAACACGAGAGACGTACATAAGTATCGTAAACCTGACCGACCTGACCTACGCTACTTGAAAATGCTGTTCGAGCTACCGGAATAAAATATTGCGTAATCCACGAATCAACCTTTGAGATGTAACGCTGTTCTCATTACGAACTTCTTAATTCGCTTGAAATGTATATTAAATTGATTAACGTGCGACAGTGGGCTTGGGACATTTAAATTCATTGCGTTAATATTCACGATGTAGATCAGTGTACGATATAAACGAGACACCGCGTTATAAATTGAAGGAGGGGGAGAAACAAAAAAGAAAAAGAAATCTGCAAACCTGAAATCACCGTCGAAAAGCCTCGACCGAATAATCTTGAGGTCGGAATGAATAATGGCTGCATGCGAAACTTTGAACGTGGCGAACACACCGCAATTACTGCATGTTGTTGATCGTGCTCGAGCACATGTGACGATCGCGTAGCTTTGGCTTATAGTGGTCGATACGTCGTAAAGATTAATGTGCACGCACCGATATATCTCTGTGTGTATATATATATACATGTATAACAGCATCAATTTGCAGAGCGCACGTGTTTTACACACGTGGCGATTATTGTAAAGTACGGTCGCTCGATCAGCTTGCTAATTCCTCCACGTTTGAACGACACATTTTATTGAGGGAAGATTCGAATCGTCGTACAATTTTTAATTAATTATATGTATTGTCTTTGAACACACGGGTGATAGGAAATCGTCTTTTCATTTCGATACGATGATAATTAAATTACATTCCATCCTTTCTCTCTCTCTCTCTCTCTCTCTCTCTCTCTCTCTCTCTCTCTCATATATGTCAGTTTTTCTATGACAATAATCCAGTTTCCTTTTTTTCTTTTTTCCCCTTTTATCACTAGATTTAAATCGTACACTTTTTTTCACATCGGAGTAAAAATATTTATTTAATATCATACAGATAAAACATACATCTCGTTGTCTGTGGACGAGTTGATAAAATGTTGGATAATATAACGAGAGGTCGCCAAGTTCAGGTCATCATCGGTGCTCTTCGTTTTACTCTCGGCACGTGTAGAGCGTATGAAGTACATACATATACGTATATTTGAGCACAAAGTGCTCGATCAACAGCGTAAGCTGTACAAGTAAGACAATGAGACGCTCTGCAAAATTTCCAGCGTAGAAATTTAAATTAAAAAATTTTAATCGCGTAGTATAAAGATTCGTCGTTTCATTATAAATGTTGGAGGAGCAGGAGTTAAATTGTATGTCTTATCGGTATAATTATACATAATTAAATGTCCCGACAAGCGAGAGACAATATTTCAATAGCTGCTTGGTGTCGCACAAGTCGTGCGAATGCTTCTACAGTCATATGTATATTACGTGTAATATAATAAACTATGTTATCAAACGCGTGAAATATGCGTCTCAATCGTTTACCTCGAACGTTTTTCAACCACCAGCATCGAAATCTTGTCGAATTTTTTTTCATATGCTTTTTTTTATTTTTGGCAAAAAAAAAATTTTTCTCGTCTTTGCAACAAGTTATCGAATTAATTTTAACCGGTACTCGAAATTACGGTGAACGTTGCCGGAGCGTATGACTTTGGTATCGGAGTAAATTTTTTATTTTTTTTTGCATGTGTTTTTTATCTTGTTATTCCTCCTTTTCGTTTATTCTCTCTTTTTTTCTTCAACACGGCTGAACAGTGAGTGGTTTGTTTATTCACGTCTGCCCCCGTTTCTTTCTATATACCGTAATAATGATCGACGCGATGAGAGAATTATGGTTGGAAAAAAGAGAGAAAATTGACATAAAGTATACAATATGTATATTGGTAGCTCTTTACGTATACATCGTGCTCGAAAAACGCCTGTTGCACATGTTACAAATTGCCCACTGTACGTTTTTCGCGCTGTCGAGCATTGTACGCCTTATTTCAATTCGACTCTTCAATTACGGTTATTGCGTAATGCCTAACCGGCGCGTACGTCTCTACGTGAAGCATTTAATTGAGACCACAATTCGTCCTGTAGCCTCTTGGCATTCTATTCCCTACAGATATGTAACGGTGTAATAAATATCGGGTAGCGGAAACTTTCGACGGTCTGTTATTTTCGGTTAGTCCGATTAAATAAACAACCGAATCGTCCTTCCGATTCCCGGAGAGGGGAGAGAGAGGTATTTGACTCTGCCTGCGTGCCGTCAAGATAAGTTTATTTCCAAACCTGAACAGTTTTAGTATTTCGTAAAAAGAACTACGACTTTACGGAGGGAGTGTAAAAGAAGGAGGAAAAAGAAAAACAACAAAAAACCTTTCAAACACTTTACTCGAAGCTTTGCTATGTTTGGTTAATCGAGGAGGGTGGGAATTTGCGATCCCAATTTTTCTTTCCGTTTCCTTTTCTTCTTTCTGCTTCTTTCCTCAAAGCTGTAATAAATTTGAAAATCTGTACAGTCATGCGACATATGGAAAGGTGAATAAACTCGCAATACCTCGCCTCGCGTGTTGATGTGACAAAACCAGAGGTAATTAATACATCGGCATTATATACAGGATGTGTAATCTTGTATATAGGTATACGTATGCACTTAAGCATACAACCGTTGGATGGTTGTTACTCGTTGTGTTCGTCGCGTTGAATACCCCGATACACGTGCCGCTGATCTTTCAAGCGATGCACGGTGATACGTTACACACATATCACGCAACGATACGTTATATCTTTTTGTCTTTCTTGATTTATACGTAGATGTATATATATATTACGATCGCGGTTGCGAGCGTGTAGGCGGTTATTCAATGGCTGAATGATGTTCCACGTGGCAGACGCTTATTATTCTTTCCTGTTGCCACAGGCCATGTGTGATCCGGTCTGGGACGAGGGAGGTCCACAACAAGTTGGAGAAAAACCGCAGGGCGCACCTCAAGGAGTGCTTCGAACTCCTCAAGGGGCAGCTGCCCTTCCAGGATGAGAAAAAGTCTTCGAATTTGTCCATCCTTCACGCAGCCATCCGACACATACAGGTCAGTTTTATTTCCCTTAAGGATCGTATGATACGCCGATTTACTTCATAGATTTCATATTTCGGTCTGCATCTGTTATTATTGTAGAAATCGATGCGTTCAATTATATTCACATCGTGGAACGATGCTGACAAATTGAGATGGGGAAAAGTATCGCCTGTTGGATTGATTGCTTGAGGATATAAGGAATACGCGTTTCTGCGATCATGTAACTTTTCTTTTTTTTCTCAGATTTTCTTACATCGATCGGTCATCGAATCGCGACGATAATAATAAGGAGCGTGCGGTAATGATTCATCAGAATTCAGAAAATTCGAATCACCTTCACGCTATTCAAGTATACACTTTGCATGTTACTAGAATCCGTGAGTGGGTATTGCAGGAAATAAAACGAACTACGAAGTGTAACAATTGATTCGATACGTTCAATTGCAGTTCTGTTCAATTTCCAATAGTAACAAAGTCATCGGAATATATACAATTACACGATGAGGAGACAAAATCATTGAGAACTAGTTATTACTTTCCTTGAATCTCCTAGCTTATTGCATATTTCGTCGTCGTGATTTTAAAGATACACTCATTTGTTTATACGCATTATAATTACCGTTGTGATTTTTTCCTATGTGGAATTTTTATGCGTCACAAGTGTATGTAACATGCATACGTGGATTTTGAATTGAAGATTTGGTGAAATATACGTAATATATAATCACATCATACGCAACCGTACGGTAATTCATGTAGTCCAAAATTTACAAAGGAAAAATTTCATTCATTTAAAACATTTCACTTAATATAAATCTTAAACTGGTTCGAATTTCACGTTGTAACTACCATGGGTTAATTAAATGTTTCTAGTTACAATACGTTTATCCCGTACAGGCAAAGGGGGGAAAGGTGACCGGAATTGAAAAATGTTGCCAGTTTTAAACTGTTTCTACAGTCATTTTCAAACCTAGTCACGAGACGTGTGGATCAGTGGTTTTAATTTGTTTCAAAACCCTCAGCGATGATTGGTAGTTTCGAACTTTTAACACTTTTTGGGGACCGTGGTGCAGCGTATATTTATTCTCCTTCTTTTTCTTCTTCTTTTCTTTATTTTTGTTAAAAGTTTTGTGCAAACAAGTTACCGGTTAATTTCGCTTCGGAACTGGCGTCTAGGCGCTCTTTATTCAGTCGGATAATTCCCGTGATACGGCAATTCCTTCGCCCAGCTTAACGCTCGTTTTCCAGACGATCGTATAATTCGTACCAACCTTTATCGCTCTGCGAAGCTGATTCGATTTTAATATATACGAGTTTCTACGGTTATTTATTAGTTTGTTTATCTATTGCCAAAAAATATTTCTCAACTCATTACCTACCGACGGACATTCGCATTTTTACCGCCCTCGATTGAAGATATTAATTTCAAGACCACTTCCTGTCACCTGTTTGCTTTACGTCGCGACGTCGCTACTCGGAGATCGCTGCTTCAGCTCCGACGGCAATTACGAATGTGGGACATGCGCAAATAACTGTAGGAATAAATAACTCTTGAGATATGCTGGGAAAAATTCCCTCGAACATTTTTTATCTTTATAATCGTATGTACGGACATTAGGGTGGTCCTTATTTAAGATTTTGACGAATTTTTTCCGCCCCACTCTCCAAATCAACTCCAAATGATTCAAAAAACAATCGCCTAATCTTATTTTCAGGTTTTTACCTCAACTTTAAGATAGTCCGCTTTTGTGATTGAAGTTTCTTATGGAAATAACATTGGACAAACGTTTTTTTTCAGTATATATTTTATTGTAAGAGTAATAATGTTCCAAAAAATCTGTAACTGCGAGGCTTCGGCAGGCATTAGTGTTGCTATCTAGAATAAAATACACATTATCGTACCAGGCAATATCGACAAAATGCACACCCTTGAAATATGACTTTTTTTTTAATTACCCATGGTGCAATTTGTCTAGATTGCCTAGTATGTGTATTTTTTTTCCATATAACGCTAATGCTCATTAAAACCTCGCATTTACAGATTTTTTGGAGCATTATTACTGTCGCAATAAAATGTTCACTGAGAAAAAAAAGTTTTTCCCCTGTTATTTCCACAAGAAACTTTGATCACAAAGCGGACTATTTTAGAGTCGAGGTAAAAATCTGAATACATTAAGAAATTGTTTTTGAATTATTTGAAGTTTATTTGGAGGATGGGGTGGAAAAAGTTCGTTGAAACTGTTAATCCGCAACAGCGCAGTGAACAAGAAGAGAGAAGAAAAAAAACAGCTATAAAAAATAAAAAGAAATCCAAATTTACTGCGCAAATTAATTCCAACATTAGCGTATTCTATACCGTATATCTAAAACGAAATTGGTGTACATTATAATTATACAAAGCGATGTAACGTAGTAGTATACAATCGTACAACGTATACGTAGACATAATAAAAGGAAAGTAACCGTACAGGACCGCGGTGTCAACGTTACGAACGAATTGATGTTTGTACGCCCAAAGCCTGCTGCCTGTATGTATATCAAATCCGTGTCTCGTCGATCAATTACTGCGAATGTCAAAGCAGGATTTCAATATGGCTGCGGTCCCGCGAGGATATAGGCTGTATATCTATACTCGATAAAATCCGGGGAGGAGCGAGCTCTGCTATCTCCTCTCTCTCTCTCTCTTTCTCTCTGTGCGTGTGTACTATACAGTCCAGTATGCGTATACACAGATTATTTATACACGTATGTAGGTGTATAATAGGGACTCATTGTCAGCGTATAGTCACAGCGGTGCACGAGGTATGTACGTGGATGGGTAGATGGATGGATAGATGGATGGACGGACGGACGGACGGACAGACGGACGGAAGGATGGATGGATGGATCGATGGATGGATGGATGGATGGATACCCGCCTAGAAAACGGGTTGAGGAAGGCTTCGAGGGGCATCGTCATTACCGTCGAATCTTGAAAGGCAACCGTACGGCGTGTTGTACCACCGACGCTCTCTGATGTCAGACGGGCGTAGGTCGGCGCTCCGATCGAACCTCGCGCCTAGCTGCTCTGTGTCAGACGTTGGTCCGCGTCCCCGCGAAGGTCGTTCACTCCCCCCACCCTTACCCCCCTTCCCCCATTCACCTTTCCGTTATCGCGACCACGTGATCGACTCGCGGCCATCATCGCTGCACTGAGCAGCA
Organism: Neodiprion pinetum; assembly: GCF_021155775.2. Lineage (NCBI taxonomy): Eukaryota > Metazoa > Arthropoda > Insecta > Hymenoptera > Diprionidae > Neodiprion > Neodiprion pinetum. The sequence continues at coordinate 35,051,478 of NC_060234.1, forward strand.
CGCAGCTGACCACGTGTTCGCTCCCCCCTCTCTTTTCCCATCAGAGAACGCCTCAGGTTTGGCCAATTGCCCCGCCGCGCCGTCGTCCGTTCCTTCTTACTATACTCATAGTTGTCAGATTGTGAGATATTGGGAGAGAAAAAAATAATTGGATTTTCTTTTTTCTTTCTTTCATAATTTTCTACAATTATTTATTTATTACTACTTTTATAACGTAGACGTTGAGCACAGACGTTGTCCACTCTGCTGTCTGAGCTTCCTTTTAACGATTATTATTCCGGTTTGCGGGAAGGTATTTGTTTAATCGTCAATTCTTTTGCAGTACTATTTGACAACGAATCTGCGAAATAACAGAGATTCGATTTCTTATGTTGAAGAAGAAAAATTTTACCTGTGTATAATTATGTGTGAATATTTAGGATTCTTTTATTGCATTTGAAATATGATTATTGTATAATACTATGTATATTAATCAACTGTTCGTAGAAAAATTTCAATTAACTTTGGGAACGTTGTATCTAGTGTCGTTACGTATAATTCGTTCCATTTTTATTATTTTAAGGGATGCACTGAAGAAAATAGAATTGGAATTTGCGAACGAAATTGTTGATATTTTAATGCTCAATTTTTAATTTTTGACTTTATTTTCTTTTATTGGTATAATCCTGCGTATCTGGTATTTGGGAAGAACTTGTTGTTCCATGCATCATACAAACAACGATAGTTGATGGTCCTGTAGTTTATTACACGGTATCAAAAATCCCTGAATTCGGTTCTTAAATATACCTACTTTTTCTAACGACCACTTCCATAATCAACACTTGCCTTGATCAATTTTGCAATGCTTACTTCAGGTTCGAAAACAGAGTGTTCCGAACCTTAGGGAAACCGAATTTGTGAATTTTTGGCTATTCAGGACCGTCGTTTAGCTGAAGACCCAATGTTTCTTATAAATATGACAATATTTTTGGAAACTTTTTGGGAAAAATTCTCGTATGCGGAGAAAAGAAGACGTAATATAATTTTGAAAATTAGTAAGACGAAACTAACTATAATCCTTGAAATATCCTGATCAATAATGCAGAGTCTGGTTTGATGAACGAATTAAAAGTATCCCAGGAATTTATTTCGCAACTGATTCACCGCCGTTCGAAAAAAAACATCTTTGTCAGCGTGACCGTCGCCTTCTTATCAGTAGTCCTCGATCTTTTCTGGCTCGTACCGTGTTTACAATACGTGAAATATTTATAAAATATACTTGGCTCTGGGAAACGTTTATTGCAATATTGCATTGTACTTCCAGTGTTTCAGTGTTGATGGAAAATGTCTTGCAACGTACTGAATTCGTTGTTTTGCTTCTAGTGCGATCACGGTAAAATATAATTTTAATATCAGCGCGATGTTATTCAAATCCAAGCGAACCCCTAAATCGTTTTACACTCTGTGCATTGTAACAATATTTTACACAGTTTATTTCGTATAGCATATCACTATTGGCTCTACCGTCGGATCGCAAATTCCCATGTATTTGAACCTATCGCCGATCGGATAGTTGAATCACGTTCAAACCCGGTTTCATTCGAACGAGTTATTAATCCAATTCCGCAGGATCGTGTGTAACCCGCACATTTATCCTATGCATAATGATATGATGTACATTTCGCAGAATAATTGGATCATGCGAAAACAAAGTAGCTATAATAAAAGGCATGGGCATCCTGTGGTTTATACATGGGCTCATTCATTCGCAATAAATAGCTGCAATTGATTATTTTGGATACAAAGTATGGAATAACTCATTTGGCAAAATGCTTGTGTATATTTGCCGAAACGAAAATATATATGTTTTCTCACAGCGCGGCGTCGTAGTTCCGTGGATGCGTTTACACAGCGCTTCAGAAAACGCTGACAAATATCATCTCGGTTGGGGTTTTTTTTTCTTTTTCACAGGAGATGAAAAATACTATTGATTCGCCCAGTCGTTACCGAATAGCAATAATTTGTAACACATGACTATTGCCTACCTCCTTCATAAAACGAGAAATAATGGTATGTATTGTAGGTACCATGGACATATATTCTCAGCCTCTACTTCATTATTGTTTTTAGCATTTCGTTTTAGATTTCAAATATTGATGGAATTGAAGACGCGATATCAATACTTATTCATTTTTCAATGTTCAAGAAGCAAAAAGTCAGCGACTGCTTCAGAATGAAGGGATATATATAGTGCAGAGGTTTATAAAAACGTGATGCAAAATGGGTATAGAAAAAATGTGGTCTTTCAAGTATTCAGTAGAATCCTGTAATGTTTTCTTTTTTTTTTTTATTTAAAAACAACAAAAACTGATTCTTTACACGAGGCCTTTGAGAGGAGGAAATGATGCGATAGTTAGCTTTGTGTTGGCGAGTGATTACTGTAGGTAATGAAGAATGATGAGAAGATTATCCGAATGAAATATGTACCACGATACGATAAACGCGATGCTGGCCTCTCAGACCGCTAATTTGAAATATTACAGTTGAGCTAGTGTGCTCGACTCCGTCCGGAGAGTTTCAAGGACGCGATTGTCAAACGAGCTTTCAAAACTGCAGAACAGCAAAAACCGAGTAACACGTGTTTACAAAACTTTCCGCGTGTGGCACATCAGAGTATATCAATGTATTCTTGGACATCAAGGGAAAGCTCGAAAATATGAAGGAATTCTAGGCAAAGATATGACATATTTTTGATTTACAAAGAAAGTTATGTTATTGTTAGATCGAAGTTAAATCTTATAAATATATATCGAAAAATGGGTCAAACCTTGCGCCTAATCGTATAATATAAAATTATTATTTTCATCTAAATTAGAGTTCATGGAAACGTGGCGCGCGTTACGCAAGAACTGACGGAAATAATGTTGATGGAGTGAAATGATTTGACAGGTGTGGTATTTACAGCCACCAGGCATAAAGGGACCCTCTTTGTTTTCTCAGAGCTTGTATTATACCGGCCGCCGTAATATTCTTGTGCCAAGATTCTTCATAGTTGAGGAAAACTCTTTTAGACGGGATCACGGCATATCACTGTTTGATAGAATACCCAAGTATAATTCGAAACTGCTGCAGCGACACAAACGCCCGATGAATCTCCTTTTATAGTACTCTGATCGTACATGTTTAATATAGATGCAAACGCTATGTGCAATGCAGTTTGGCCGGAAGTTTGACGAGTCGTGTCAAGATCTCTGGTCGATCCTGCAGTTCAAAATTGAAGAGAAAAATTCGCTGTGCCAAATGGCATCACGATTTGCAGCTGGTCAAACTTTTCATCGGCACATGGTTTTTCTCTCGAAACGTATAGGTATCAGCTGAGAGCGAATCTAAAAAGACAGTTTTCAGCCTAATGACATCGATTATTGTCAAATTTGGGTAGTTCAGGTTTTGGCAGATAATATCGTTGATCGTATCGATACGAAATATAATATACTTAACGTTTTATGGATTGAATATAGATATTGATTGAAAATAGGTGAGCAATTCGTCGATTAACGTGTAATCTCGTTGCGTCGAGATCTGTTCGTAAGATTATTCTCTTACAAGAAATTTGAAAAAATTGGAAGAATAGTATATTGTGTAACGAGGAGGCAAACTCGGTCTCTTCGGGCCGAGCGTAAATCAGCAATATGAGTCGTTGGTGAACCGAAGACGAATATTGCAAATACGCGAGGCGAAAAGACTGTTATCTCCTTGTTGCAAACGATTCTTTATGTAACAAGAGTATGTTTGGCGTTTTTTCACGAACCACGAAATTGAGGTTAGGGTTACGTAACGGTAGATTTTTTCGCGACGGCGCATGCGCGCAGTACAGAAAAGTTCAGTTTTAAGGGGATGCCCTGGTTCATTTCGACACTGACGTATATATCTCCAAATAACGAAGTCTATGTATCTAAAACGCGAACAAGGGCTTGACAGCCCCATTCTATACACGATTCTGAACAAAAAGACTTGCACACACATTTTCATTTAACGCAGAAGTAAAAAATTGTATGAATTTTATAAATTTACCAATGCGATTTCGTTGAATCCGTGCCATTTCTTTATTTCTGCGTCAAACGAAAATGTATTGGAGTGATATTGTTGAGAATTGCGTATAGAATGGGCCTGTTGATCCCTTTTTCGCGTCCGAGGTACGTGGACTTTAATATTTAGAGATACATGCGTCAATGTCGAAATGGACCAGGGCAACTTCTCAAAAAGTGGTACTTTCCGTACTCCGCGCATGCGCATTCGCAGACTCGCTCGAACGTTATTCAGAAACGGGTACTTTGTGTACGGAAAACACTCATGCTCGCGTTATGTAAAGTCTGTTTTCATGCAGCCTCAATATACACGTCGTCGTGACCGTGGGCAAAAATTCATGAGTTTTGAAATACGCCGTGTGGCAGACGCGGATCTCGGGGGAGATTTTAACGGGGGTGTAGTGGGAGGAGCATCGCGAAACCGGCGTGTTCCTCGCTCCTCCTCGTCATCGTGCAGAGTCACGGATGTTATATGGGCAGAGTGTAGAGGAAGGAACGTGCGCGAAATAAGTTGCGCAACGTAGCCTCGGCCCCGATTAGACCGCATCCGAAATTCTACACCGTGCCGCCTATACCCGAAAGATTCCGTCTGATCTTGTATGTTGCGTACATACCAACACCGCGGAAGAATCTTCTCCCGCTCGGTCACGCGGCTACATTTGACATTTTGGAATCTAGATTGGCCAAACGAGCGACGCCGAATCCTACACCCGGAACTATCTCAAAGCTGAAATCGCAGACTCAACCCATTCCAGATATCTAAATTCCGGTGTTAAATATAACTCCGGGGCTTTCTTCGTCTCATTTTTACATTGACTTAAATAATTTTTAGCAAAATTGTATCGAGGAATAAATTTTTGGACAGTCGTGTATACGTAAAGGAGATGAAAAAAATTGGATCGTCAATGATTGTCGTAACACATAAAAAAATTAAGATAAATATCTTACTCGGATAAATATAGACACCCAGGTGGGCTGGGAAGGATTATTATGAAATGTTATAATATACGGCGTGTTGTTCTTGGTGAGTCAATTTCTAGCCCAAGCTTGCGTTGCACGTGCGCTGCGGGATAACCGAAAATACGAGGAGAACGCGGAATGATTCTTAGTCGGGATAACAGATTAATCAGGGGACGGCGAGACTTTCGGTCAAGTCATTGGCGGATTATTTCTGGCCAACTACTATTATTGTAGAAATGCGTCCTGTCTCTAGGGTTTCTTTCTCATTAAATTACCGCCGATCTTGTCTTTCCTAGAGTAAAGTTATTCTTTTCAAACTACTGACACCATATTCTAATACACGGAAATTGTGCTAATGAAATACCCACTTCTTGATGGATATTTAAAAGATGAAGTATTGTGAAGATTGGGAAGTTAACACGGAAAGAAAAAAGAAAAGACGGAAAAAAAACGTCAGAGAAAAAAACGCACATCGCCTGTGTTATCTAGGCAAAGAGAAACGTCTGAACGTTTGTTGTACGCAATCGAAATCGGATTTATTTGTTTTGCTGTATGGAAGTTTCACCAGCTTGGGTTTTAGTCAGTCGAATTTATATCGCCGAGTTCTCACTTCGACCAGAAATAGTAAATCAGCAGAGGGAATGACAATTCATTTTTATTAGGGAAGATATTCGGATTTCATTGACAAAATTACGTTGGTTCTGTCGAGTAAATATTATTTGGTTTATCGTCGATAACTGTGCCAGAAATTTCTTGGCATCCTTTGATTTTTTAATGCGATATCAAGCCCCTGAAATTTTGTATACATAATACGGTTACTAAACGGACATCAATCTCGGTGACTAAAATTATTTTCTCGGAATCGGTTATTCAAAGCAGTAAGTTCGAATATCTGTTGTTACTTGCAAGTCTCGAAAGCTTCTGTGTAATGAAAAAAAAAAATAATAAAAAACGGGTGACGTGCTGAGTTGAAATTGTCGCTGCTAACAATGATTGTGCGAAAATTGAATAATAATCAAAAGAAAAAAAAAAATGATTTGCAAAATTACGTAAAAGTAGAAATATCTTTCGATAATTCCTTGAGTAGAGAAATCTGTCTTATTTTAGGTATTATCCCTGTCGAATTGTGTTTTGATATGCCGTCAAAAAAAATTTTCTTTTATCCTTCCTAGACTCTGGGGATCGCCAATTATCATAAATCACGGTTTCAAAGATGGTACCTCGGATAAAAATGGATTCCAAGTTTTGTAACAAGTTCTCGTCTACCGTTTACTATTTCGATTTTTACAGATTGGGCAATTTTTGTGATTTTCATCAGAACGAAATAAAGGAAGCTTGCCACGCTACCGACTCGTATAGAAATTGCATGAAGAGAAAAGAAATGATGTCGGTGATTTCAAGAAAGAAAGGCGGATACTCCAGGTGCTCCGGTCAGGATCGCGAAAGTTGCACGCGTATATACCATTATAATTGTGAGACGTACAAATGGACGCGCGACGCTGAGTTAATTAATGTCAACAATAAATCGAGCGATTCGTATGGGCGTGGGTTTCTCCCATATCTTACGTACGCCACGTGACTGTAATACAGTATATCATTAATGCAACATATACGTAATATAAGACGATAGTTGAATACGTGATAAGTGCAGGAGGGGGATTTTGTTTATTAGGATTATTAGGATTATGAAGATTATTAATTGACAAGATTTAGGCGCAAATAACCCGGCTCGACGCAAGAATGAAAAGAAAAAAAATTGGGGTATTCGTGACGTATGAAAAATTGTCGACATCCGTTAAATCTCGTCTACAAATCCAAGTGTGATCGTCGGTCGTCTAGTCGAGTGATTTCACACCCGACGACAACTGAAGGCAGCCGCTCTTTCTCGCTTTCATCGTCAGGGTTTACACGTGTATATTAATGGGTCGAATGAAATATGTTAAGTATATTATATTACGAAGTAGAGGAGATAGAGGGAAGCTATTTTATCCATCTCTAATTAATTATCCACCTTATTCGAACGTAAAGATAAGATAGAAAAAAAAACTCGGTGGAAAAAATAATCAGTTCTTTTTTTTACTTAAATTATATCTTTAGTATATCTTTGGAATTGGAGAAAAGTTTATTATGAAAATTTCCTTCGTTCGTTACACGAAGAAGGATTATTTTCCGAATATTTGAGGGCACAGCTGATGAAATTTAAAACATCTACCGCAATAATTATAAGCTTGTTAATTTTATACATATAACGATTGTTGAATCATTTTTCCTGAAAAAATTTAAGTCTTTCAATTGTATGTAAATAACGTAAACTGCCGATGATTAATTAACGAAAATTATCACTGGTTTTTTTTTTTTAAACGACCTAAAGAATGAAATTTGTACGTTAAGCATTTAGTATTATACTATTGTGATTGGCTTAAAATTTACACTTTGTAAAATGTTACAGTTACGACAATGTTGTTGTGAATTTAATCACTCTTCAAATGTTTCTGTTCTATTTGACAGGTAAGACATTCTCACAAAGCCAGCTTCGGTGATATATTACATATTTCTAGGTGAAGAAATTTTTCACTTTCTCGTAAATTTGAATTCACCTGATTCGTCAAGATTACAATAATTCGTGTCGAAATATTCTGATGTTCCGTTACAGTAAGAATGACTATTACAGTCATGCCTCGGTCACCCCTGAATTCGTACATTTTATTCCGATTGCGGATGAGCAATTGAGCAAACATTGATGGCAAAAGTCTCTCCTTGCCTCTCCCTTCTCTCTCTAGTATCTACCACGCGCAGGCAACGATGCTGTGGCATTAAATGCACTCCCGCATGGTTCCGCGAGTGAATAGTAGGTCACTTCGGTGCGCGAAGCTAGCATGGAAGAGGGGGATATCGGATTACGAATAATTTATAAAAAGCCCAGAGCAAAAAACGCGGCGAACTCTCCGCAGAATTCCACGTAAAATCAAGCTGCAGTCTGCGCGGGAGGCGTGTTAATATACCTATACACGTGGATCAGAATTACGACATTATTAAGCGATGATCTACAGTATAATAAAATTTTTATTCCTTTGATAATAACTTTTATTATCGTATGAGTATAAATATTGTATATAACGATTCCTGTTGTATATTAGCATTATTATATGTTGTATTGTTTATTTCCGGAACGTGTGTTCTAACGCCTGCTAAAATAAAATCTGATACTACAGAGAGTTTTATCGCGTGTGTGTGTCTGTATATGTAATGGTATAATTATTAGACGGAATCGGAATTACACAGTTTTATTTACCGCGGTTGAGAATTTTTGCGGTCGAATATTTCACGAGAGCAATGTACGGTCTGTGATAAAATTTTTTTTTTATCACCAATCTAGCTTCAACAACCAACCTTCCCGAAACTTATTTCTTTTTCCAACACACACGTCGTTGTTCTGCTTGTAAGATGCAAAAGGCATATTTCTGCCTTTTTTTGCAGCTATCTCAACCTGTGTATAGATTCAAGAGAAACAATTCAATTTAGTGTAATTTATACTAGGAGAACAGAAGAGAAAGCTTGCAAATTTTCAAATCGAGTCTCTGACGTGATAGTTGAGTCGTTACTTATAGTAAAATGTTAATACCGTAATTTGAATTTTGAACTTTTGTTACCAATATATTTCTGCAGTTTTCTTTGGATTCGAGATTTGTCGTCACCTTGAAAGTTCGTACCTGCAACGTATCTGAAACAACCTGGTAATTATTATTGCATAGATACACGTTATTGACGTCGAGTATGTGTATTGAATTAAATTTTGCAGTCCCGCGGGCCTCGGCAGTATTTCGGAAATAAACCGCGATAAAAATACGACGCTAGGCTTTTGCGCGACCGAGCGAAGAGCAGCGGAGGCTGTGACCAATAAATCTCGGGTTGGTAAACTTCTGGGAGTCCGAGAGACCCACGCGTGTAAACGTGGTTGGAGGAAAAATTAAGCGAGTCCAGAGAACGAGATTGTTCAGGTTTTGCGCCCAGCTGCCCTAGCTTACAGGCTCCGTGAAATTCCTGAAAATTTGTTGCCTCCGTAAACAGCGTCTTTCGACGTTGATTACACCCGAAGATCATGCCTGCGGTGTCTCAACTCCTGATCCCCCGTATACAGGCATATTGCCATACTTTCCACCTGCCCTACCTACCGATTTACTTATTTTATTTCTTTGAGAGCTAAACGTGTGCGGTGTGTTTATTAATAATTAACCACGTTATTCGAAAATTTCGTGAGTTCTTTAAGGACGACGACTCAGTCATTGGCGATTATGCGTGACACCGCTTCGAGGAGATATTGCACGAGAAATGCATCCGTTATCCTGTAGCTCGTGTTGTTTTAGCACGTAATCACGGTTGTACGTTGTACATATAGTTTTGTATATTTTTAATAGGCGGTGCGCAACCGAAAAGGCGAAAATACACGGCGTCGTTTCGTTGATTCAGGACGACAGGTTCTCGGAAATTATTCTTTATCGTAAAAATATGGACACCTAGATTTTGGATGGAGGAAAGTGATTTTGAAACGGTGTCTTATCAGAGTTTTCAATACAATTCGGAGAAGCAACAAATTTTAGCCCAATTTCAGACGCTCGGTTGACACTGCTGGATATTCTTGAGTCTTGTACAATTTAAATTTTCTTGAAAAAATGTAAAAAAAATTATATAGATGCATTTAAATATTCACGCCTCTCATATCCTCGATACACTTGTAATCGTTGTTATACCTCAGATGAGTGGAAGTTTGAAGTGAAGCACACTTCTACAGTGGATCTTTATACCTTTTTCACCATTTATGTACCGTAGCATGCGTAGAACGCACCGAAATACGTTTTGCTCAAGTTCACCAATTACCAGATGCTACAAACTTTTTTTTAGGTATCGCATTATACGAAACGCCCTACTCTTGTAAGAACAATGGATAAATGATAAATAAACTCGGAATGTAATGTAAAGTTTGAAAGTCTCCTAAGCATGTATTCGTCAGACTTAAAAACTACATCAGTACACAATTTTCATTATAACCACTTATTCAATAGTAGCAATAGATATATTACCGATGAATAAATCAGAAAAAAATGTATGTGTCGTGAGAAACTTTGTCCATATTAGTTGTCGTTCATTGTTGGTCTTTATGTTACAGACGCTGAGGAGAAAAGAACGGGAATATGAGCATGAAATGGAGACGTTGGCGAGAGAGAAAATAGCAGCTCAGCAGAGGCTGGTTGGACTTAAAAAGGAATTGGCTGCCACCTGGGATCACATCGACTTCAATACAATGCTTCCAGAATCAAGTACTAACTTGGATGTCACTGCAACTAAGAATGGTATGTGTAAATGCTCGTAGTGAAATTATAGTGGTAGCAGCAGTTTTAATTTCCTAGATAGTAAAAATCCGTTCTCTGCGTCACACACCAAGGATGGATTGCACCGTTGCTATCCTGACACACGTTGACGCTATAGCAAACGTATATTTGCAGAGCATTTTGTTGGTTCACATAGGCAATGCGCTTTGAAAATATGCAACATATGTATTATGAAAATATGCTAAAGTATCATCAAGTATCACTAATAACATTGATATTGACAAGAATGATAAATAATTTGAAAGTTTTTAACATTCAAGTTGCAGAAAGTATGGACGTGGATGTAACTAGTCTGGCGAGAGGTGGCACCAGGTATAGCAGCACGAGTAGTTTGAGCAGTGCAGCAACGGCGAGTTCTCCACAGAACCTTCAAAGCACTCACTCAAATACAACTGTTCATAATCAAGTCGCAACTGCTGCCGTTGTATCGCAGACTCAGGGTCTAAATCTCGCTCAAAGCTCTAGAGATAGTCCCCCTGCCAGTTCCAGCCCTGGAGCATCTACGCCTAGCATTCCCACCCCAGCTCAGGTGATTGTAATAACATAATACATATCTGTATTGTTGGATACTAGAAATTTGGAAGTTATTGATTTTTTTTTTGTTTTTTTTTTTTGCAGTAGGATTCTTTTCGTATCATAACTTTTTTCAATCAGTCAGAGTACTGTTTACATTTCTTGGTATTGTTTAGCCACGAATTTTCCAAAGTTTTTTTCGCACCATATGCCAAGGACGAATTGCATAATTACAATTCTGTAATGAAATGGTGCTAAAGCAACGCAGATTAGCAGAGAATGCGATAACTGTGAATCGTCTGTTCTGGAAATTTGCTACAATCACGTTATGGCATTAGAGTTTTGAAAATGTATGTAATGACTGAAGGCTATGTGTGCAATTAAAACGGTAATTCTAAAATTTCGTATTAAAAATCATGTGGCACTCACTGCACCGACACTGTTGTGATAATGAAACTTCGTTTTGATTTTCAGGAGAAAGTCAATTCTCCCCCTACTATCGTACAGCAGTCGCATCAGCTGCACTTACCGATAAGTGCTCAAATGTTGAACACCAGTCAAGGCCTGGCTACGATTGTTAGTCCAACCCTTCAGCATCTTGGTCCAGGTCTGCGAGTAATTCCTGGTGACACGAGACAACTTTTGGTTACTCATACAACAGGAAACAATGAAACGCGACCCTTAACTCTGGCTGTGCAAAACTCATCTGATCAGTCGCGACCATTGATTGCTGTTCAGTCAAATAATGGAAGCGAACCAAGGCCTGTTGCCTTGGTCGTTCATTCTTCGGCGGCAAATGATAACAGAGTTACATTTGTGCATTCCCATCTGTCCAATAACGACAGGCCTCTGGCAGTTGCTGTTCACTCATCAGCAAACGATGTCAGGCCAGTTACCTTTGTTCATTCTGGAAGTGAGGGCAGACCGCTAGTTCTTGCCACACACTCTCCTGCATTGAACACTACTAGTAAGTTGTTATCAATTTATTAAACCATTCGAGTTCATGCAATCTACACTAAACTATCAGCATATAATAATAATTGTTTAATCTATTAGTAATTAGGCAACGGCTTGTACTAGTTTAATTTTATTTATATGAAAAACGATCAGATCATCTCAGATCATAGATTCGTTATTAATTTGGTTTAATTATTATGATAAATGAGATCAACTCGTAAATGAACATAACTAGTTGCCCTTACAGCATAAGTTGAATTATAAAACGACGGAAAATTTCAGATTTATTAAAAATTGTTGTCCTAATTCTGCAAGTAGTTGATATATTGTATTCAAAGTTTATCCCACGTAATTATATAAGTAGTGAATATTTCATACCTCACTGTTTTACAAATTCGGAAATAAACAAGTTCCTTATTTACATTATGATTTGATTCTCTTGAAACTGAAACAATAGCAAAATTCCATAGTTTTATATTCCTAGTATATGTAGAAATGTATTAATAAATAGTGTGTCACATAAATTTTATGAGTTTAGTTTGTTTACTTGTACAGATTACAATGTGTTTATTTGTCCTATGATATTTGTACTGTGACTTAATAATACAGCTTGAACATTATTCACCGTTACAGGTGGTCAGGCAAGAATAAGAACAGGAGCCCCACAGACGACGCAAGCTATCCATAAGATGGTGGGAGGCGTCACCCTCGTTGGGGGTAATGGTTCAGAACTGACAAGACTCCCAGGCGGTGCAGAATTGAATATTCTACCTGCGAATGGTGTGTTTCGTTCCACCAAGCCTCACCCCCTCACTATACAAGGAGGTGACTGACCATACACTAAAGCACAGTTTCATAAACTCTGGACTACACGCTCTAGTCATTTTGCAAATTGCCTGACCAACACGGTACGGTTTGGACTTGTGGAGAATGTTGATAGACTGATGGAATTGCTAAAATGAAATTTTTCCACTATTACTGAAAACGTTCTTTAGCCAAACTTTTTGTTATGCATTAACTAGTATTGATTTACACTCCGAGGATAGCGAGAGCATACATTTTGGCAAAATACATATTTCAAATTGAATTAACATCTATTAGTCAGAATTGCGGGTAGAGCGCATGAGGCCAAAGTCTGTGACTGTGCAATAAAGTAATGCCTCTTGTTCGACAGCCTTTTTCAAGTTGTTCCAAGTAGAACATATGTTTACGACTACTCCAATGTTATATTTTCCTAACATTAAACGTGGAATTATCTCGTGATATAGATTATTGTCGATTAATATTCTGACACATGATTTTCATTAATATCTTCAATTTTTCTTATTACATCATCAAACAAGTCTGTAAGCAAGTAGTCTAACTGATATATTAGTTGCATAAAAAAAAAAATCGAACAACCTGTATTAGAAATTTCATCGACGACGATGCAAAATATTGTAACTGGAATCCAGACAACACAAATTCCCTTCAGCCTGGCCATATTATTTTCATTTGTCTCCTAGTTTTTACCTCATACTTTCTACGTGGCTTCAATAATGTAGTCAGTGAAATAAAACTAACAATATGACATTTATTATGTTGATCTAGGCCTGACACTGAGTCATGCAGGGGTATCGCTCCAAACAACAACGACCAAACCTGGAACTACCGTAATGCAGAGCACTCCGTCCACAGAGGGTATAGCTCACATGGTTACTCCTTTGGGGAACCAGCATACCCCCTTATCCGGCTTGACGCCTCTCGTGACGCCAGTGACTGTAGTGTCACAGGGAAATCAAGTAACTGCTCATATACTGGCGCCTTCTAATCTTGCCGGTAAAATGATCACAACCCCGATACTGAAGTCAGTTGGTCAGATGCCGCTCGTAAATGCGCAATACCTCAATACGGCCACTTTGGTGAAACCGGTTGTTGTTGTTAGTTCACCGTCAACCACGGCCTCGACTACTGCTTCGAATTCGCTACCTACCTCAACAACACGTTCTAATGTCTGACAGAATAAATTTTTTAATAATATCACGTGAGGCATGGCTAGTATAAATGCGATTACCTGCGTTTTGTCGTACGAAGTAAAAAAACGGAAATATCAACGAACGTGCACAGGCGTTTTGATTGTGGGGAGGTTTGGCTATCCAGGGCAGAATATTGAGACCTTTTCTCAAATCGTCCTTGCATGGAATCTCTACATTCTCAAGGACAGTATTTATTCGAAATTCTGTACATCTAGCAAGTAAGTGCAAGATATTGGGATTTAAAAGTACAGACGCCGATAACAACTCTGGGATAATGAACACTATTGACATACTTGCTATTTTAGAAGACAGGCATTGGGATATTACTTTCATGGAATAATCTTAGCCTGAAACTTCTACATCCTCAAGTGCTGTATTTATTTAGAATTTATTATTATTATTTTTTCTTCTCATTTCTTCCTAAATTTTTCTGAATCCAAGGAAGCCAACACTGCAAACTTTCGTTCAACCTATTCGAATATTAAAATATATTGACGAGTTGATCACCATCTCTTTAAATTGTTATTTATTGAATTAATAGGTGTGCTACTGCTATGTGTAGGATTTGATGTAGCCAAAGATTTTATGTAGGTGGGTTTGAGGAATTGTATTGCAAATCATGCAATCTTCTAGTTCGTACGTAACCAGGGCTTTCTACTTGTGAGTATACCGAAATCAGCATAATAATTACATAATATAAATATACAATATCACATAAATATAAAATTAAAAATTCTCACTTTGGCTAGAGATATAGGATTGCATGAACATGCTTGGAAACATGTCTTTCCTGTAGTACATACAAACCAGGGATTCATAATTTATTGTTACATGCAGGGGTTGAAATTACTCTTGATCAAAATAAAGGAAACAAGCAAGGTTTATTAAAACTAAGACTATCATTGCAATTGCTATAATTCATTTTTTTCTTGTGGGGTATATAGAGCTGATGTTTGAAACGTAAATTATATGGAGATGTACAGCACAGAGTTCAAACGCTTGAATGATAATGAAGACATACCATGACGTAGCAATGTAAATATGTACTTGAGAAAGACTATAAATATCTATATTCTAAATTATAGTCAAAGTTCAAAGCTGATATCAAGTAAATAAATGTGTCAATGATTTTTTCTCTTCATATTTTTGTTGATATTGTCCTTTTTCATGTATAGGGCTATTAAAATGTAAAATTATAGATCAATTCTCCAGACCTTCAACTCTTAACGGTTAAACACTTGTCTAGAGGGAAAAAATATTTCATTTACTCGACTGGTAAATAAATAAATATATCCTCAAATCGACATGGTCCAAAAAGTAGGCAGATTATTGAAAAGACCTCGAGGTTTCAATCTCTGTTTATACTTGGCAGATCTCTCTGTTATCAAAGTAAAGCATGCTCGGTATTTTATTAACCTACGTAAAATCTTTGTTATGGTGAGAGAGAATCTGAATGTCTGATGGCTCATTGGTTATTCTATGACGAATCAGTGATATGGAGATATATAGTTGGAACATTTTGTAGTTACTAAATAAAATACTCTTAATAAGATGTATGCAGAACAATTCACACAGCTCAGCATCAGAATGTTTATTGGATTTGAGAGCAGTATTTGCGCGTCAGAAGTAAGTGAATAAATCTTGAGAAAATAAATGTAATGGATATTACATAAAATTCGCCCTATTCTCCTTAAAAAAAATGTATTTCTTGAAAAATATGCGTTAATCTGCATATATCCCACTTGGTATGTTCTTTTACTCACCATCAAAAAAATTGAGGATTGCGACTGTTAATTAGTTTCTTTCCAATGAACTTTGAAATGTGGTTTGGCTCGTGAAGCGGAACTGGCTTGAACTGCTTGAATAAAAGAACATGCCTCGAACTTAAAAATTGTTCGTTATTTCTGTAATAATGTTTTTTTTTCTCTTCACCGCACTGTTGCATGAACACCCAGAGTCAGTAACAGTTGTTAACTTAATTTGCGATTGCTATCATACCTGTACTTGGCGTAATTTATTTTTTTTTGCAATACAACTGTGCTCATCACATTATCTGTTTGACGTGGCTTATGGCTACATCTATCATGTCAGTATTTGGAGCATGATCAGATTTGAATTTTCTATATTGTATAGAGATTTTCCGAAAGTATGGCCAATTTTTAAAAAGAATATTAACAATTATCGTGATTGCAAAGCATCCGAGGGTGTCTCTTCATTTGGAAAAGAAAATGTTAATATGATTTGATTGTTAGTAAAATGTCATCTGCTGCTGCAATGTTTTTGAATATTTTGTAACACATTTTGGCTCCGCTGATTTCATCGAGAATAGAATGAGCCTATACTACATATGAAAAATTACGTGGTTGATAACTGAATGTTTGACAATGGAAAGATGACCATTATCCATTGGTCAATTTGTATAATTTGACGAAATTCAAAATTCGGACACGTTTACGTTCGTATCATCAGGTGTTACGTCGATTCTTTGGAAAAAAAAGCTGGGTTGAATAACAACTTGGTTCGTCAAAAGTGTTTCTGAATATTATATCATATATAATAATGCAGAAACGTATGTAATGACCTGACTTTAGAAACTAATCGAGTTAATCACTTTCATAAAGTGTTGTAAACGGACTTTGCAATATAATTTTTCGAGGCAATAGCTGTGCTTATCACCGTAAGCGACCTAAAGGAATAGAAGACCCACACAAGAACAAAAGCTTCTGATTGGAAGTTTGACCAATCAGATTTGTTTGTTCCTTTTAACAATAAAACCGTAGGAGGTCGTTCCATGTGTTGAATGCAGCTAATACATTAAACACGCCAGCCGCTTGATCAAGATATTTTGTCACATTTTTATATCAATTCATGCCTTGTGCATTATTTTTGTTATTTACTAACAAATACGAAATCCAACATACCACGTTTGGTAAATCGAATGGCTTCTGTGTATACATATCTATGCTTAGTTTTCCTTCGTCTTTAAATTAAACTAATTTCTTATATTCTCATTTCTTGACAAGTTCAATTTTACGTAATGCTTTTTATATATACCATATATGGACTGATTTTGGCACGTTTTGAACGAAAAGGTTGTTATATTCTCGGCATGTGTGATTGTTGGCAGTTTTGCCACTGTCTACTTTCGTATACTAGTATTAAACATGCGTATTGTACCTTTTTCTTTTTTTGTTTTTCCTTTTTATTAAATTATTTTTTATTATTGTAAATCCACAGTGTGATTTTATATCTTCCAGTAAAGTCAACTTACTGGCAATTGTACAACCTTGTCATACTGGCATTTAAAATAATCGG
Organism: Neodiprion pinetum; assembly: GCF_021155775.2. Lineage (NCBI taxonomy): Eukaryota > Metazoa > Arthropoda > Insecta > Hymenoptera > Diprionidae > Neodiprion > Neodiprion pinetum. The sequence goes on from NC_060234.1 coordinate 35,068,689, forward strand.
TGCCGCAACATGGCTATTCGTAGTTCACCTTCACGCATATCTCATATGTACAGGGTGCCTATGATAATTAAAGACGATTTAGAGTTTGTATGGTTTACCAAATTCTCACTTGTACATTTATGTAGACTGTGGATAGTAAATGTCATCATTGTCTTTTACAAAGTTCTTAGTGGTTTATTTTTTTCTTAGTCGTCAAATCATTTCACATACATAATATTGTGCATAAATGTCCGGTTTTCTTTCGAAACGAAATGCTGTTTATCAATTTAGTAAAAACCCAAATGGCAAATAGCCTATTCTCGTTTGCTATCATTTTTTATACAGCGTATGTATACGTACATATGAAATCATTGTTCATCTTATGCTAATATGTATGTAAAATTAATTGCTTTTACTGAGCTCATGTTTGCTGCAAGCGAGAATACGCAGTAAGGCAAGTGTACTAGTTATTGACACCCTTAGACGCAATTATTGACCCTTTTATTTCACAAAATTATTAATTTACAGCACAAATTGTGAATTTCTCAATGACTAAAACCAATTGCTAGAGGGTTGGACACTACAAATTTATTTTCTTGTAATTTTAGAACTAAGAATCAACCAGATACAACCAAAAATGGTCAATAATTGGGACAGGGTCAATAACTGGTACACTTACCTTACATAATTATCTAAGATCTCAGTTTTGACAGCAATCGTATGTCAAAGAAAGTCGCAAACTGATAATATCAGAACTAAATCAACATCATTATAAGCTATTATTGTTACATGCAATTAATGTTAAATTGCCTAATCATTGAAATAGGTTTAAAGACAAAGTGGTACACTGTAATAACAGATGAACTTTTTTAAAAAGTGGTAAAAACAAACAAATACAGGAAAGAAAATGAATCTTCTAAATATGCAAGGCAACCGAGATTTAATAGTGGGTTGGGTATGGGTTGAACGAGAAGGAAGGGAGAGTGTACACGAACAATGTGATATAAGTAATTAATAAAATTAATTAACAAACGTAATAATTAAGGGAAATAAAAATTATTTCCGTTGTAGGCATCCGCCGTTAATTATATTATCCAACTAACATCTCAAAAATAAAAATAAATTGAAAACATAACGAAAAAAAAAAATACAACAAAAAACATAATTACCATAATTGTACATAGTATACAAAACAAATGAATCACGAAATATAATTATATTGAATACAACACGAACGCCCAATTTTTACTCCACTGGACGTATATATTCCAGCGCTGTATATCCCATGCAATGAAGTTCATAAAACATACTTTGAATGGCAAGCGTATCGGGATAAATGAAACATAACAAAAAATGAAACATAGAACTTGTCGAAGTGTGTTTTATTAACTCGGTCGTCCTGTATGTGTCAATTGTACATAGTAAAAAGAAAGTTTCTGACGAAGAAGGGAAAAGAATGATGCAATCCATATTGAACAAAATGGGTTACACTTCTCTTTTTGTCTTTTTCTTTCACTTTCACCAGCTGGAAAAACATTATCTGTATTTGCTCATACACTGGACAGTACAAGTTAACTGACGTCCAAATCTTGCAAGTTGCACTGTTTTTTTTTCTTTTTTTTTTTTTATGCAAAACTCGCTTGACAAAGCATAATCAAAATTATAGCCTTGATTGATTATTTATATACTGACGAGTAAGTATATTCAGATACAGTGTGAGGAGGAGGGTGTTTACTATGTATGAATAAATTCCGCTTCAACGTAATTAACTCAATACAAATTGTAACGGTGGAAAACTACAAATTTTTCAGAGGTAATCAATGATCTATAAATTACGCGAACGATGTTAAATTATTACACTCACGTGTGTACTTCGCAATATAAAATTTCGACTGAGAATTATTTGCTTATCTGTACGTAGACAGATATGAGAACTGTAGCACATGTAATGTTTGAGAATTGTCAGTGTAAAAGAACTACCTGTAGCGAGAGACAACAAAACTAATCTAGATAATTCTAAAGTATTACGGTATCGTCAGTACAATGAAGTGATAAATTCTAAAGTGAACAAATTGCATTTTCATCAATCAATGCAATCAAGTTTCCAGATATGTAGTCATATAAGTTTATTTCTGTCTAGAAACGACTCTCATGTAAACGATCGTTATAGGTATATATGTTATGAAATTTGTAACAAATTTTATGGTATATTGATTACAAATCTCTTGTAATTATTACTATTATACATATGCTGTTGTCATCTGATCGTGACTAATAATCATCTCACCACCAACTTTATATGATATGAAATATTTTTTCATCAATTATTCAGTTCCACAAAATAGGATTCGCCGGGTGTTACATTTACCTATATACATAACTCTGAACAATTCCTAATTCTGCAGTGCAGAGTTGTTACCATAAGAAACAGTAGTTGGCTTGAATATGCCTGTCATCCTTTTGATCGGAAATAAATAATAATACGTGTCTTATAATATTCTAAGTGTTACTTATGATAGGAATTAGATAGTCAGAATGTAAGGTATGTATGGTTAGTGGAACAGAGACATAAGATTTAAAGTTATTTGAAGTAACTGTGTATCTAGATTACTCGTAAATTGGTCTTCTGCTGTGTTTCGTTATATTTTTGCGATACGTATAAGTTAGAGAGAAGATGAATAAATAAATAACTACATAAATCTATTTGTGTATAGTATAAGCTGAAACAAATCTCTCCAAGTCTTATGTCCAGGTTCAAAAGTACGTTGACATATGTAGGTAGTCGGGGTGGTGTTGCTGATATTACATGCAGCTAGCGTATCATGATTTTCGAAATGTTTATACCAAAAGAATTTCATCAGCTAGAATCATATTATATTACTGTAATTAAATCAGCTAGAATCATATTATATTACTGTAATTTTTAATAAGTAAGAATTATTCACAATTTCTTGTACCACGATAATATAGTTTAAAGTTATTGTTAGCTACGATGTAACAGTCTGGTATCATCTCTTTGTCGCTTTTCTTGGAAAATAGCATATTTAAGGGGGTATAATGCATTGAAAGCGCATATTTTTGTACTATCTCCGTATCTAAAATGAATTTCATAGTAACGTAGTTTTACCAGAGCATTTTCTTATCTTTCTTGAGTAGTACCAAAAACTAAGTTTCTTTATTCCTACCTGTGTTGAAAAACAATGTCCGCCTCTCATCGCCTTTGCATTGAATATCCTCTTTAAATTTGATAGATTTGAATTCTCGAGAAGGTTTACACCTTATGTCGACTGATTTTACTCTTAATATTTTTCTCATTCATTTTAAAAACACTTTTATACTCTCATCATATTATACGTTATGAATGAATTCTTTTGAGACACACGAGTCTTTCAAAAATATTCCCTCTTACAATGTACATGCCTTTACTGATTAACCGCAAGTTGCTTTGAAGAATGTAAAAATCTCGTTTATTGATTATTTACACCATTTCATAATAATTAATTGCAAGTTATTCACAAATTTAGCAAATTAAATTACTGATCCAGAGTTCTAGCTTGTTGTTTTCGTTGCACAAATTCATAGTTGAACTGTTCCTTGTTATGGATTAGGAATAATATACCCTATATCCATCCAAGTAACTTTATGTACACAATAAAAAATCAAGAAGTTACCATATTTTTTTACATTACATGAAATTGGTCAAAAACGTAGCGAGACTAAACGGACTGAATTTTGGATATTAAATTTCATTCTATTATGAATTGAAGTTACGACTGAATGGTCTGTAGGTAGTGGATTGGGAAAACTGAGAAGTTATTTGTTCTCCTGTATATTAACTCTGTAAATTTCTGTATATAAACACCTTGATAATATTGGTAAGTTTAATGAATGTCTATGTGTTATAATTAATGATGGCAAGTGAGGTTACGATTCTATGTAAATAAAATAAGTCGAGTCTTACTTGCTGTAATAAAATCAATTAAAAAAAAAAAGAAAAAATGAAGTGAATAAGTCATTGATGCATCAACATCGCTTTTCTCCGTCATATTACCAAGTAAAAATATCGCTTCATGCATTAATTTTTGCAGGCATAGCATTTGTCAGTTTGCTTTAATTTTTTATTAAAAATATTCATATTATTCGAGAATCATTTCTTATTATACTTTTATTTTAAATTCTGAACTGTGGAAACACAATGAAGTAATACAATTAATATCTACAGCTAAAGGTATTTCCTTAAATTGGTAATAGAGCTTAATTTAGTTTTCTGATTTTTAAGATGTTGAGAATATGTATAATGTGTACCATAAGATTTACAGGTAATAACGATAATGTTAGAAACGTACGTAATTTTTTCTTCTTTTAAACTGCTTTGAAATAAGAACATATTCTTTCAGAGATTCCTTGGACTACGCAATGAGAAATGGAGTCGTATATCGAACGATACATGTACTATTTTCAATTGGGCTACGATATGCAGTCATAATTATGAAAGTATTTATTGCATATCTGTATGTCAAATACACTTTTAATTTGAATAATATAGAAACTGAAAGCCTGATTGAGTCATGTTACGTTCAAAATACTTGACATAAACATAACATTTTGTTTGATATGAATGAAACAAATATAGAATCATCGTGTCATTGGATAATTATATGATGAGTATTAATAAGTTTCACGATGAATGTTATTAATACAATGACAATATTGTTATTTCGAAGATAAGCTTTTTACGACTATGATAGATTCATTGACCCCAAACACCCAGGGTTTCTATTCATTGGTGTGAAATCAACGGAAGACCCAGTGCCCCTAGACCTCAAAACTTTATTCATGGTCGGAATTTGAAACTCTCTGTTACATTCCGATAGTGACGTAACATACTGTCTACCAGAATGCGATGACAGGCTGAAGTTATTTGAGTTGGTACTCAGTGGGGTAGAAAAAGTGACCTTTGAATCATTTGGCTGGTATCTGTAAAGAAATTTTGAATGAGTAATTTTCTAAAATATGTTACCTCAGTATTTCAGAGCAGAATTTCATCTCTTCTGAAATGAAGGAATGATTGGATTTGGAACTGTTATTGTACTTTCAATGTCACATGAAATACCTTTTTTTATAAGGGTATTGATTCAATGTAGACGCACCACTACTTTGACTTTGGTTACTCAGAATGTTACTGTATGGGCTGTTCTGGCTGTTTTGAAGGGCCAACTTTAGTTGGATATTTTCATGTTCTAATCTGCGTATCTTTTTTGTTTCGTCTTTAAGCTTCACGATTTTCATCTCCATACTTGCGCATATTTGCTTCACACATGTGTATTTCTTTTCCTGAAAATTCAACAGTGTGAACTCTAGTTAAACTGTGATGCCGAGGAAATGTGAGAAAACGTAAATAGTTTCTGAAAGCTTGCTTTGAGTTTCTGCACGCCCCGTTTTTGTCAGGTAAGTTACACTCCTGAAATTATAACTTCTAATATTTATGTTCCAAAATAATTTACCCGTTATAAGAGTGCTTCAAATATTACATAATTCTGTACTGAGTGTTATTGCTTTTGAGGCGTAAAAAATTATACATGACTTTTTCACATGAGAATAATATATTGGAACGAAATAACACATACGATTTCATAGTATCTTTTTGCCACAATACGATTTTGCTCCTCTTGGAAAGTAGCGATATTTACTATCTGCTGTAGGGTATCTCTTAGGGATGAAAAGTATGAAGCGATATGACTTTCCAATGGTTCTTGCAGGCGTATCGTGGCCACACCGATTGCATTGCATATGACGCATTGTTTTTCTGCTGCATTTTGACGTAATGAGATGTGTTTATGAATGGGAAGAATATAATGGAAACAGAATATTGTCATTATTGAACTGCTTCATAATTATTGGATGCTGCGCATAAAATTTTATTCAGGCTTCATCTATAAGATGAACAGATGGAGTGGAAATTGATTCAACATTTATTTTGGGATCCAGCCTTTACGGTGACTTGAAATTATACCTTCTAAGCGAAACGAATATATTATACGACTCATCTTTGCTAGTGTAAGTACTCAGCGGTAAATGAAACTGAATTCATTTACAATGATATTGCGGAATGGAAAAAATATTCAAAGTGTTCAGATGATGAAGAATAATAGCTGCAAAAATATTAGTGATTTGCCAAGAAAAGACTTTTGTCATTTCAAATATCGAACAATTGGAGTAGTTCTCTTGTATCGCAACAGATAACAATTGAAATTAATATATTCTTAGTTCGCATTGCAGATTTTTTGTGTGATTAATCTTTGCAACTTAGATCTTGATTTCTCCCAATTTAATTATAATTATTCATCTAATACCTTATTATTGTATATCTTATACCTTGGCCGATACATTTTTGGCAATAGACATGTCCACATTTAGTCAGAGTGAAAGGTTCCTTCGCAACTTCAGCTCTGGTGTAGCAGTTGTTACAACGAATCCACCTCATGGCTTGGAATTTAATGATCTGCTATTGTATGTATGCTCTATAAGTAAGTTTCACAAGAAAATGTTATTAAACAATGAGTCTCACTGATTGTGAGAGTGCGACAAAATCCTACGACTATTTTTTATCTGAATATCACTGAATTCCGTTGGACAAGTTTTTGTAGTAAGGTGTTTGGTTTCGAAGTGTTTCCACTTGAAAATTTGGCCGTTCTTCGTTTTTGCTGTTATGTGAGTGAATGAATATTTAGGCCGGTAGGCAATCTTCTTCGGATTAATGCACCTTACAAGTGATCTTCTTTACATTTAGCATGTAAGTTGTGCGATTTCCGGTCCCGAAATACTTCACAAGCGAACTAACGGTACGACTGTGCCTAAGGCGGTCAAATTCGTGATGAGAATAGTTAACAATCGGCAATTTTCATGACAAAACGGTTCCTCAACGTACAATTCAAAATCGAACAGCCGCGAATGTAGCTCTGAATTCCTATTGGTCGGTCGTCCTGGATGTTGATGGGCTGCTTCGTGCCACGCCTCAGCAACCCCCTGCCCCGCCCGTCACGCGGTGGATTTTCCTCATTGCACACACGCGAGTGTGTTTCATGATGGTTCATGTATGAACGCAATGTTCTATGTTGGGCTGTACACGAGTGTTCCGAATACATGCTACAAATATTTCGGGCCAAATCGGTGCTGCGAGGCAGATATCACGATAGGCGAACGAGGCGTGCTGCCCCAGATTCAGCCAATCGGTGCTACGAACCTGGGGGAAATTAGCCTAGGGAAAATATTCGCAATATAATATGGAACACGGGCTTTGCAGTCGGAGGGGCTGCTCGCACACGTTACTCATATTTTTTCATCTGTCAATTTCAGGGCTTAGATAGGCTTGAGCTTGATCAACCGGGACACCCAGAGTGCGAATAATTATACGAGCGACGCATCGGTGAGAAAAGTGGATTAAAAGTGGTAATCGTGAGTCTTCGATACATAGTTTGAACTGATCTAGGTAAGAATGTCGAGCGAAAGCGTCAAAACGGTGAGTGTATTTCATTACAGCTTAACGAAGCACTCGTTTGTATGCATTATCTTGCCATTTCGAGGGAGCATGCAGATTGTAAACAAAGGTCCAGATAATATTTTGCTAGCTCTACTAGTATTTGGATCGTCGTGTTTTTTAAAATTCCATTCGTTTTTAACCAGGATTCTACTTGGCTCGAGGAAACCTTTGATGAATTGTTTTATGAGAAACCGGACGTATGGGGAGATAATATTATTGCAACGTTAGATACGCACATGCATGCATGCTGCACCTAACCCCTAGGTCGTGCATTCTTTTCAGATTAGTCATGTCATTGAATCAATAACACTGTTTTCAAATAGGATTCCGTCCAATTTCAATGGAAAAACAATGTTAAGTCACCACTTCTGGTATTAGGAAATGAGAATTTCCTTCATTTGCTATAGATATTATGTCGGGTATGCGGAAGTTGGTGACTTTTTTCAAAACTTGCGACTTTCTTTTGTCCCATATTTATCAGCACCACAATTCGATCTAGTATTTGTATTCATTTATAAATTTACCGCAGTTTGCCAGCCTTGAGACACCTGGATATGTTGGCTTCGCTAATCTGCCAAATCAGGTTCATCGAAAGTCTGTTAAAAAAGGGTTCGAATTTACTTTAATGGTCGTCGGAGAGTCGGGCCTTGGAAAATCAACGCTAGTGAATAGCCTCTTCCTCACAGATTTGTACCCGGAAAGAATTATTCCTGACGCAGTTGGTTAGTACATACAGAACTGGCTAGTTTCTGTATTTTCATATGTATCAATTTATATCCTAATAAATCAATAAATATCTACAACAATCGGTAAATGATTCCCATTGCATTGATATTTTACTGCGTCTTATACATTTTTTTTAGAAAAAACGAATCAGACTGTGAAGCTTGATGCTTCAACTGTAGAAATTGAGGAACGCGGTGTGAAACTTAGATTGACAGTAGTGGACACTCCTGGATACGGAGATGCTATCGACAATACTGACAGTTTCAGAGCCATTATTCAGTATATTGATGACCAATTTGAAAGATTTCTTAGAGACGAAAGTGGCCTTAATCGTAGAAATATTGTGGATAACAGAATCCATTGCTGTTTCTACTTTATATCTCCGTTTGGTCACGGGTAAGCATTAACCAATGTTTGTACTGTGGAATATGAACATGACTCATGTTTAAGGAAAGGCTTTTGGAAATAAATACCTGCTTGAGAATTATGTAGCATGGAATTGTTCGTTCACTTGCAGAATAAGTTTTTTCACAATATAATTACAACATTACAATCTCTGCCCTTCCCCATTTGTAGACGTTAACTTATTCTAATCCTTTTTAGAAAATCAAATTCACTAACATAGTGTGTCTTCAGGTTAAAGCCTTTGGATATTGAATTTATGAAACAACTGCACAACAAGGTCAATATTGTACCAGTAATAGCAAAGGCGGATGTGCTGACGAAAAAGGAAGTTCTTCGTTTGAAGAAACGTGTTATGGAGGAGATCGAAGGCAATGGTATCAAAATATACCCACTTCCAGACTGTGATAGCGATGAAGATGAAGATTACAAGGAACAAGTGAGACAGTTGAAGGAAGCAGTACCATTCGCAGTTTGTGGTGCAAATACGCTCTTAGAAGTCAAAGGGAGAAAAGTTAGGGGACGATTGTATCCGTGGGGTGTTGTGGAAGTAGAAAATCCTGACCATTGTGACTTCATAAAATTGAGGACAATGCTTATGTAAGTCTTGAGCATAATTGATATCATGTTCCATTAAACTTTAGAGAACGAGGATTTGGGATTCTTGGTGTCCTTCAGAAAATGCATAACAAAGGTATCTAATATGTTAAAACTATCATAGGTAAAGTGTCGATCATGCGTTGCCCCTGTATACGGGTGTTCTCGTCCTCTAAAGGTTAATATTTGCACAATTCATTCTATCGTGCTATTCAAGGCTAGTGTAACTACTTGTGTTGCATCAAGTTTATAATTATTCTTTTGTACATTTCATGAAACTTGAGCTGAAAAATTCATATTCCCATTTCTATTGATTGTTATAATGCTTATATCTCTACATTTTACAGAACACACATGCAAGATCTCCAAGAAGTTACGCAAGAGGTTCATTATGAAAATTATCGTTCTGAAAGATTAGCTAAAGGAGCTCCTGCGCCACCGAGACGTCAAACGTATGTCACCCAATGGTTTGACCCTGAGAAGTCTATGAATTTCATGATCAATATATTTATACACTAGTGGTTTATAATTTTTTTTTGCTTGAATTATTTTATAATTGGCCGAATTATTTTCAACTCACAGGATTATAGAGTCAGAAAAGACGAATACTGTGAGCGAAAAAGACCGTATTTTACAAGAAAAGGAAGCGGAATTACGACGCATGCAGGAAATGGTGGCTCAAATGCAGGCCCAAATGCAACAACAACAACCTTAGAATTGAAGAATATTTAAATACATCTTGAGGATAAAATCTCCATCTTGCCAGGTGCCAAAAGTCGAAAGAAACTACAGTACTGTCTTAAATTTTGATTCGTAAAAAGGAGTGGTCCAATAATTGGTATTAATTTTGGAATTTGCCATTCCGAAATTCCAAATCAGAATCGATTTTATTTTACCACCAATTCATAGGACGTAGTACAATTTTTTTACTTCTCATCATAGTTTATAATTTTTTAATTGTGAATGTTTATGTGCTGTGGGACGTGCATATTGAGTGATAGAAGCTAAACCAAAAAAACAAAATAACCAAGACACAAAAACATTTGTTACTTACATATCTGTGTGCATTGTAAAGAGAAATATGAAGAGTGCCTTGCAGTATTTTTTTTTTAAACGAAATGTGTATCATTTTAGCCAACTTGTTCTGCACAACCCGCACTTTTACATAATTATTTAGTGAAAATTAATTTCAAAAAAAACTTTTCGAGGTAGAATAAATATGACAATATCGAGCCATTCCTGACAAGAAGATTAGTGAATTTCTTATACTAAAGGTATAAAGATACTCATTAGTTTTTGCTTGCAATGTTAATAACAATATCACATATCCGCGCGATATTTATGTTTTCTATGTTGAAATACGTTCCATATTGTATGTGCGATATGAAGTTAAAAAAATCTCATAATTCGTACAAAATTTCCTCATATCAAAGTTATGATTAAATATACTGCCAGTTTTAGGTATTGCAAATTCCTGAATGTTAACAAGCAATTAGAATCGTATTAGGTAATGGCGAATTTCGAATATGAGAGAAGAGTATATATTTTCTATAAATAAAATAGGTTTAATTGTTCGTTGTGACAACGCATTTACTCTGTACTGATCTACATATAATACTTTTTTCATCTGTATTTAAGTGGAATTTTTCGGCTTTATACAATTGTATTTTCTAAGTGAAAGCCTTTTATTATTCCTCACCTTTATTAGGAGGCATATTACCCTAATATCATTTTTATTGGCATTGAGAAAGTGAAGTTTGATCAAGGAATTGTCAACTATTTTGAAAATCTTTAAGTAGGTGGATACCGTAAGTGTGTAAGAAATTTTAATGCAAGAAAAATGTATATGAACTATTTTATTATAGATTAACAGATATTTACAACTCCTTCGTCAAGCCAAGTGATTTTAATCTAATAATTAAGTCTTATCCTGTGTAAAATTTTGATCTTCTCTATATTTTAATTTGAAAAAAATATATATTATTGACATAAAAATTACTTATTCAGCTTTTATTACACTATTCTTGCATATTATTTACAGTTAACAAGTATTATACAATAAATAATTTAATTTTGTCTAAAAAATTCAAGATTTATGCATATAGTAATCTATCGCTGTTGAAAATGCTGCAAAACCCGCAGCACCAACAAGACCCGCTTTCAGTCCAGCTAAAAATATTAGGTAAAATAATAAATCACGAAGTTTTAACTGTTTTGAGTTTGACAATGACATTGTAATTTTATAATACGTGTATTATAAGTTTCGCTAATTTTGTACAAATGTATGACAGATTTGTTCTGCATTTTGAGAGATTTTATTTGAAAATAATGTGTAAAGAAGTAGTTTTTCAAGTATATGTTTAATTTCGAATAGGTATAAGAGAATCTTTAAACCAACTTGGGTTTGAGCGATTGGATTTTAAAATGTGAAATTTTATTGTAGTGTAACAACAGGTTTGAGGCATCACAATCTTAGAAAAATCAAAAAAAATCTGAGTATATGCAATGATCAAGGGTGTAAATCGGTCTAACTTACCTCTAAGACCGATAAGTCCACCTGTCACACCACCAGCATAAGTGCCGTTTCGCCAGTCAGACTTTCCCCTGTACTAAAAAGTAAGGGTCATTATACTATTCCAACCAGATTCATATATGATCTTTCAAGTAGAAATAGGGAGTACAATAACATTCCGAAAAGTAATCAAATTACCAACTGGAGAATAAGTCAAATTATTGTTAGTGCTATAACGTAAATCTTACTGTTTCTATGGTACATTCAACGGCTGAGAATACACATCCTACAACAGCAAAGTTTTTGGCATATCCAAGTGTCGTCATCTTCATTTCTTTGAATATTTCACGTGCTGTTTGCTGTTTTTCTACGCTAGCAACGTTTGGATTTACACTGGAAGAAAATAGACCGATAGCTGCACCAAGACCGTAGCCTATCGACATAATTCATCATGAGTCAGTGATGTGTATTCTTGAGATTAGGAAAACTTCATGTGCGTGACCACTTATAAATCAGGATCAAGATATGCACTTTATTTTTCAATCCTAAGTAATCTTCCATTTTACCTACAGGTGACGGGATTAGCGCAACCATTGCTAACGAAAAACTACATACCCATAACGCAACTCATGAAGCTTTTGAAGATGCAGCTCTCCATGACAGACTCCATGATTTTCTCGTCGTTCGTTTTTATCCTGACGGGACCCATCACTCTAGGTATAATGATATTCTCTCTGAAACGTTGTTGAGTGCCGACCAAATGAACGGCTATTTTATCCATGTCAGGATCATTCATAAATACTCTCTTATCTCCTTCGGGAGTCGGTGGCGGCTTGGGTGGGTTGAAGGAAAACATCTCTTTGCGATTATTGCGCACTGGGATATGCGAAATTTAACACTCTTCTTTTAGAAATTAGTCAAACTACGTGAGGCACATTACAATTCGGAAATACATACTTTGGAGGTTAGGGCTTGGTTTGGTCGTTGACTGAAGAATATAAAGACAGTTGCCCTAATGGGCTTTGAGGGCTTTGGTATGACAACCGAAAATCGTCATGCGCTTGCGCCCCCCGAGACGTTCCTACGGTAGAGTTGAGAACTTGCTGCAGAACATCAGAGAGTTACCGATTTCGACATGATGCTGGCTGCATTCACCTTCAGAGTATCACAGTCTTCGCAATGGTACGCCCAAGCCAGTACTTAGCCTGTGTGTACTTACTGATTGGTTGGCAATACAAGGAATTAATGATCAGTGCAAATTTCTTTCAAAATTTGTAGCAAAACAGTGATTTAATTAAAGTATAGATACCCGAGAGGAGAATGTATACATAGATCATAAATAGTAATAGGTCAGATGTAATAATAATGGAGAGACCAAAAAGTATGTATGTATATACGGTCCACGTGCGATATTGATATATGTGATCCATTTACGATTATTACGCGATGCATACTATGAATTTTATAATTTTCTAGGAGACAAATTAGATTATCTACAATGATACGACTGTAATATGTGAATAAAAGACTTATTCATTTCGAAATGAGATTCCATTCGACACGCGCTCGGTGTATTCCATAACATTGTTATTCATAATTCGAACTACTTTTCATTTGGTGTATCAATATTGAGCTTTCGTCGGCATAGAATCGAAACACTGTTTTAGCTAGTCGCAAGTGAAGTATCTACGTTGGGTAGAAAAGCAGAATTGTTTTCGAAAAGTGTTCGTACGGAGAAGAATTCAGAATAACTGTAATGCATCTCGGATGCGCTGATTTTGATGATGAAATGAATCCTCCGTATATAAGACAGTATTTAATACAGTGTCCTAATTTGAATACCTAAAAAGGTGATTCTCAGCGATTTTTGTTGTTGATAGAAAGAGATGGAACGGAGCTTGTTCAAGTTTCGAGTGTATTTGAACACACATTTGAAAGGCACGAGCAAAAGATTCTATCATCCAACTGTTACAGAACGGCGGCGTTATTAGCTGACCCGTTAATTGAAGAATATATCTTTGGTCGAAGGCTGACCATCAAAGAGCCTAGCCGCTTGAGTCTAAAATCAGCAGAAGAAATGAAGTGCGTATTGCTTGTCCAAAATGTGTAAACTGAAATCATTATAGATCATCTCATATCATCATACATCAAACACCATACATCATACATCATACATCATGAACCATACGTTATACAACATACATCATACACAGTACTGAAGTTCGAAACCAAAGTATGCATGTTGGGATGATCAGAAAGTGACGTCACCCAAAATTTTTTTTTCTCGACGTCATCGATCGAAAATCAGCTAGCCGAATTCCTCAGTCTGGAAACAACCGCGCGGTAGAGCGGACGTATGAGAATTGCGCTCAGCAGATTTCGAGTACCGGGTTCTCTGTCTCCTGGATCCTGCGCTGCAGGTCTGTGACCTGGTGAAACTCGGCTTCAGGGATAAACGCTCCGTAGTTTCTACGCTCCAAGTACGCTACCTGGTGAGGCTCGAGATCCAGGACAAGCGATACGTGGTTTCTGCGCTCCAGGTCGGCTATCTGGTAAGACTCGACTTCAGGGAAAAGCGCTGTGTAGTTTTTGCGCGCCAGGTCCACTACCTGGTAGAATTTGACTTCCAGGACAAGCGCTCCGTCGTTTCTGCGCTCGAGGTCCGCTACCTGATGAAACTCGACTTCAGGGAAAAGCGCTACGTAGGTTTTCCACTACAAATCCGCTGCCCGCTGAATCTCGACTCTCGGGGGATGAGGTGGACGAGAAGGACAAGGATTTCTGCACGGTGAGTATAACATTTTTATAATATTTAACGGCCCTTGTAATTATATTTTATCTAAATTTGTTTAAGCTTGTCATTTTTACAATAAATTATTTCAATTCATTTTTCGTGCAAGCACAAATTCAGTAGCTATGAATAATCTTATACAATTTATTACATCATAAATTACTTAATTAATATTCTTATAATATTTGATGGCAATTGTAATTATATTTCATCTGAAATATTACAAACTTGTCACGTTTACAATGAATTATTTCAATTCATTTTTCGTGCAAGCACAAATTCAGTAGCTATAAGTGCGCTACTAAAATTTATTACATAATTGATTAATTGAATAATTATAATAATACTTGCACATATTTTTGATGAGTTCTTGTACTGAAAAGACTGATTACTATTCCAGGTATAACCCGAGGTGGTCATCGGTGGTTGTTGGAGGTGGTTGGCTGTGGCTGGAGGTGGACGAGAAGGAGGACCAGGAAGACAAGGAGAACAAGGTGGTCGAGGACGATGAGGATTCGTGCACTGTGAGAATATCATTCTAAAGTATTGAATAGAGTAGGAGTAGGAGTAGGAGTAGGATCAAGAGTAGGAGTAGGAGTAGAATCAGAAGTAGGAGTGTTACGAGTTGGAGTTGCCAACCCAACCCAACCCAACCCAATTGGTCCGCTTACCCTACCCTACCCTACCCTTCCCACCCCTACCCTCCTCCCATACTTCTACTCCTACTCCTGCTCCTACTTCTACTTCAATCTTACTCCTACTTCTACTACGATCTTACTCCAACTCCTGATCCTACTCCTATTCTTACTCTCACTCTTGAACCTACTCCTGATCCTACTTCTATTCCTACTCCTACTCCTAATTCTGAATATGAATGAAGTCATATTATACCCGATTATAGTAGATAATCTAGTATGTTTACTAGCAAATTATAAAATTTATAGTTTGCATCACGTGATAATCATAAATTAATCAGGTATATCAATGTCGTACATGGACTGCATATACATTTACACTTTTTGGTCTCTGCATCATTATTACATATGATCTATTTTTATTAATGATCTATGTATACATTCTTCTCTCGGGTACCTATACTTTAATTGAATCACTGTTTTGCTACGAATTTTGAATGATATTAGTTTTCATTATTAATTTCTTGTATCGCCGACAAGTCGGTAGGTACACTCAGGCCAAGTACTGGCTTGGGCCTACCATTGCAAAGACTGTGTTACTCAGAAGGTGAATGCAGCCAGCATTTTGTCGAAATCGGAAACTCTGTGATGTTCTACGATGAGTTCTCAACTCTACCATTGGGTTATCTCACGAAGCAATTTACGGATGTCACATCTGAGCCCATGAGGGCAACTGTCTTTATATTCTTCATCCGATAGTAAGGCTAACCCCTTCATATTTTTGACGAAAATTTTCGCGATTTTGAAAAGTCCCGGAATAAATTATTTCATGCACTATTTCGACGTGATTTTGCGAAAAAAGTCGATTGAGCGCAGTCCCAATACGCTGCGATCAACGCATCGAAAGTTACAGCCAAAAAACAAAACCTGTGATTATATGAATCTTTACGTAATGTTTTTGATGTTTTCTTATACTGAAAATATTTATTGCTGTTCCAGGTACAACCCGAGGTGGTTATCGGTGGTTGTTCGAGGTGGTTGGCGATTGTTGGAGGTGGTCGGAGGTGGACGAGGAGGAGGACGAACGGAACTGAGTCTCAAAGCCCTGTTGACATAAAAGCAGCTATTCGATAGAAATTATAGTTTATAGTTTACACAGCCCATTGCATGATATTTCATTATAAATACGTATGTTTCAATGTATTTAGAAATAATTTATCAAATATACAGAGGTCATGTACAAATAATAAATGAATTGATTCGACCGCAGTTTGATGTATTCATTAGAGATTTAACAATAAATTCAAGCTTTGTTACCTCTTTTATTTTATTATGGATAATCAAAAACATTTCCGACTATTCGTGCTGTGGAAGCATGGGGATTAAACCAAATGTAGCAAAAGATTAGAAACAGTGTATGTAGAGTACGGGTATTTTTCTAATAATGCAAATAGAATAGAATACCACGCCTTGCGAATTAGCTTTCCAGGCAGAGATGAATGATGAATTTTAGGGACTGCATTATCGTTGTTGAATACTCTATGCCTCATGGGAAAATAAAATCTGTAACGATAAAATTGATGCACCGGATCATCGTCGACTTTAACTTTTGGAATGTCCTACCATTTTCGAACACCTCCTACCTCCCCCTGCCACCTCCGACCGTCAATGGCCACTTTCGACCACCCCCTATCACCTTCTGCCAGCGCCGACCACCTCCTACCATTTCCGAACACCTCCAACCATCCTATTTACCTATATTACCAGATTAGCTATGATATGAAAAGAGCAGAATTATTCATTTCGAAATGGGATTCTATTCGACGCGCGCTCGATGTATTCCATAACATCAGTATTCATAATTATTCCAACAACTTTTCATTTGCTCTCTCGATCTTGAATTTCCATAGGCATAGAATCGAAACGTTGTTTTAGCTGGTCGCAAGTGAAGTATCTGCGTTGGGTGGAGGAGCAGAATTGTTTTTCGAAAAGTATTCGGATGGAAAAAAATTCAGAGTAACTGTAATACATCACGGATGCGCTAATTTTGAACGAGATGAAACGGATGCTCCGTGTATGAGACAGTATTTAACGCTGCGTAGTGATTTAAAGACCTAGAAAGGTGATAGGGAGAGAAAGAACGACGCTTCTTAACACTTCGAGTGTATTTTAACACACATTTGAAAGATACGAGCGAAATTTTTCATCATCCAACTGTCGCAGAACGGCAGCGTTATTAGCCGACCCGTTCACTGATGAATATATCTTCAGTCAACGGCTGACCATCGAAGGGCCTGGCCGCTTGAGTCTGGAATCGGCAGGAGAGATAAAGTGTGTATTTCTTGTATGAAATGTGAAACCTAAAATCATTATACATCATATCATATCATCATACATCATACATCGTACATCATACATCGTACATCATACATCATCATACATAGTATCAAAGGTTGAAACCAAAGTTTGGATGTCGGATGTTCAGAAAGTGACGTCACCAATTCCAAATCAGCTAGCCGAATTCCTCAGTCTGGAAACAACCGCGCAGTAGAGCGGACGGATGAGAGTCGCGCTCCGCAAATTTCGAGTACCGGGTTCTCAACCTCCCGGATCTCGCGCTTCGGGTCCGCTACGTATTTCGAGTAACGGGTTCTCAACCTCCCGGATCCCGCGCTTCGGGTCCGCTACGCGGTGAAACTCGACTTCCAGGATAAGCGCTCCGTGGTTCCTGGTTCATGTTTACAATAAATTATTTCAATTCGTTTTTCGCGCAAGCCCAAATTCAGTAGCCGTCAGTGCGCTAATAAAATTTCTATAACTTTACGATCTTCTCATAATCTTTTTGGTAAAATATGTCGATAAAAAAATTATATCAAACCTTACACATTATTTTTGATTTGTTCTCACGCTGAGAATATTTATTCGTATTCGAGGTATAACTCGAGGTGGTTGGCGGTTTTCGTTGGGGGTGGTTGCGGGTAATCTCGGTGATTTAGGAGGAGGGGGACGAGGATTTGTGCTCGGTAAGTAAAACACTTTTATAATATTTCATGGCAATTGTAATTATATTTTATCTAAAATATTTCAAACTAGTCATGTTTACATTAAATTATTTCAATTCGTTTTTCGTGCAAGCACAAATTCAGTAGCTATGAATAAGCTCATACAATTTATTATATTATCAATCGATTAATTAATATTCTTATAATATTTAATGGCAATTGTAATTATATTTCATTTGAAATATTACAAACTTGTCACGTTTACAATAAATTATTTCAATTCATTTTTCGTGCAAGCACAAATTCAGTAGCTATGAATAATCTTGTACAATTCATTATATTATTAATTAATTGATTAATCACATTAATCCTTACACAATATTTTTGATGTGTTCCTATACTAAAAATATTCTTTACAATTCCAGGTATTACCCGAGGTGGTCGGAGGTGGACGAGGAGGAGGACGAGGAGGACGAGGATTTGTGCTGGGTGAGTAAAACACTTTTATAATATTTGATGGCAATTGTAATTATATTTCATGTGAAATGTTACAAACTTGTCACGTTTACAATAAATTATTTCAATTCATTTTTCGTGCAAGCACAAATTCAGTAGCTATGAATAATCTTATACAATTTATTACATTATCAATTAATTAATTAATATTCTTATAATATTTGATGGCAATTGTAATTATATTTCATCTGAAATATTACAAACTTGTCACGTTTACAATAAATTATTTCAATTCATTTTTCGTGCAAGCACATATTCAGTAGCTATGAATAATCTTATACAATTTATTACATTATCAATCAATCAATTAATATTCTTATAATATTTAATGGCAATTGTAATTATATTTCATCTCAAATATTACAAACTTGTCACGTTTACAATAAATTATTTCAATTCATTTTTCGTGCAAGCACATATTCAGTAGCTATGAATAATCTTATACAATTTATTACATTATCAATTAATCAATTAATATCCTTATAATATTTAATGGCAATTGAAATTATATTTCATCTGAAGTATTACAAACTTGTCACGTTTACAATAAATTATTTCAATTCATTTTTCGTGCAAGCACATATTCAGTGCAGTGCATATATTATTGATTAATTGATTAATTACATTAATCCTTACACAATATTTTTGATGTGTTCCTATACTAAAAATATTCTTTACAATTCCAGGTATTACCCGAGGTGGTCGGAGGTGGACGAGGAGGAGGACGAGGAGGACGAGGATTTGTGCTCGGTAAGTAAAACACTTTTATAATATTTAATGGCAATTGTAATTATATTTTATCTAAAATATTTTAAACTAGTCATGTTTACATTAAATTATTTCAATTCGTTTTTCGTGCAAGCACAAATTCAGTAGCTATGAATAAGCTCATACAATTTATTAGATTATCAATTGATTAATTAATATTCTTATAATATTTAATGGCAATTGTAATTATGTTGTATCTAAAATTTTTCAAACTTGCCATACTTACAATAAATTATTTCAATTCATTTTTCGTGCAAGCACATATTCAGTAGCTATGAATAATCTTATACAATTTATTATATTATTAATTAATTAATTAATATTCTTATAATATTTGATGGCAATTGTAATTATATTTCATCTGAAATATTACAAACTTGTCACGTTTACAATAAATTATTTCAATTCATTTTTCGTGCAAGCACATATTCAGTAGCTATGAATAATCTTATAAAATTTATTATATTATTAATTAATTAATTAATATTCTTATAATATTTGATGGCAATTGTAATTATATTTCATCTGAAATATTACAAACTTGTCACGTTTACAATAAATTATTTCAATTCATTTTTCGTGCAAGCACAAATTCAGTAGCTATGAATAATCTTGTACAATTCATTATATTATTAATTAATTGATTAATTACATTAATCCTTACACAATATTTTTGATGTGTTCCTATACTAAAAATATTTATTACTATTCCAGGTATTACCCGAGGTGGTCGGAGGTGGACGAGGAGGAGGACGAGCTGGACGAGGAGGAGGACCAGGTGGACGAGGAGGAGACGGGGTGGGTCGTGGGAGAGAACCTCTCCTCTCCTCAGAGGAGAGGAGGGGGAGGGGCAGGGAAGGGGAAGAGGTGGGCGGGGAGGGGGAAGGGAAGGGAAGGGAAGGGAAGGGAAGGGAAGGGAAGGGCAGGGAGGGGGGAGGGAAGGCGGGAGGGCGGGAGGGAGGGAGGGAGGGAGGGAGGGAGGGAGGGGGGGGCGGGAGGGTGGGGGGGCGGGTGGGGGGGTGTACTGCTCTATTAACTCTAACGGGCTCGCATCGACATCCGTCCTCCACTCTCTCCCCCCCCGCCCGCCCGCCCTCCCTCCCTTCCTCCCTCCCACCCTCCCGCCCTCCCTCCCTCCCTCCCTCCCTCCCTCCCGCCCCCCTCCCCCCTCCTGCCCCCCCTCCCCCCTCCCGCCCCCTCCCCCCCTCCCCACCCCTTCCCTTCCCTTCCCTTCCCTTCCCCCTTCCCGCCCGCCTCTCCCCCTTCCCTGCCCCTCCCCCTCCCCTCCTCTGAGGAGAGGAGAGGTCCTCTCCCACGACCCACCCCGCCTCCTCCTCGTCCACCTCGTCCTCCTCCTCGTCCTCCTGGTCCTCCTCCTCGTCCACCTCCGACCACCTCGGGTAATACCTGGAATTGTAAAGAATATTTTTAGTATAGGAACACATCAAAAATATTGTGTAAGGATTAATGTAATTAATCAATTAATCAATAATATATGCACTGCACTGAATATGTGCTTGCACGAAAAATGAATTGAAATAATTTATTGTAAACGTGACAAGTTTGTAATATTTCAGATGAAATATAATTACAATTGCCATCAAATATTATAAGAATATTAATTAATTAATTAATAATATAATAAATTGTATAAGATTATTCATAGCTACTGAATATGTGCTTGCACGAAAAATGAATTGAAATAATTTATTGTAAGTATGGCAAGTTTGAAAAATTTTAGATACAACATAATTACAATTGCCATTAAATATTATAAGAATATTAATTAATCAATTGATAATCTAATAAATTGTATGAGCTTATTCATAGCTACTGAATTTGTGCTTGCACGAAAAACGAATTGAAATAATTTAATGTAAACATGACTAGTTTAAAATATTTTAGATAAAATATAATTACAATTGCCATTAAATATTATAAAAGTGTTTTACTTACCGAGCACAAATCCTCGTCCTCCTCGTCCTCCTCCTCGTCCACCTCCGACCACCTCGGGTAATACCTGGAATTGTAAAGAATATTTTTAGTATAGGAACACATCAAAAATATTGTGTAAGGATTAATGTAATTAATCAATTAATCAATAATATATGCACTGCACTGAATATGTGCTTGCACGAAAAATGAATTGAAATAATTTATTGTAAACGTGACAAGTTTGTAATACTTCAGATGAAATATAATTTCAATTGCCATTAAATATTATAAGGATATTAATTGATTAATTGATAATGTAATAAATTGTATAAGATTATTCATAGCTACTGAATATGTGCTTGCACGAAAAATGAATTGAAATAATTTATTGTAAACGTGACAAGTTTGTAATATTTGAGATGAAATATAATTACAATTGCCATTAAATATTATAAGAATATTAATTGATTGATTGATAATGTAATAAATTGTATAAGATTATTCATAGCTACTGAATATGTGCTTGCACGAAAAATGAATTGAAATAATTTATTGTAAACGTGACAAGTTTGTAATATTTCAGATGAAATATAATTACAATTGCCATCAAATATTATAAGAATATTAATTAATTAATTGATAATGTAATAAATTGTATAAGATTATTCATAGCTACTGAATTTGTGCTTGCACGAAAAATGAATTGAAATAATTTATTGTAAACGTGACAAGTTTGTAACATTTCACATGAAATATAATTACAATTGCCATCAAATATTATAAAAGTGTTTTACTCACCCAGCACAAATCCTCGTCCTCCTCGTCCTCCTCCTCGTCCACCTCCGACCACCTCGGGTAATACCTGGAATAATAATGAATATTTTTAGTATAGGAACACATCAAAAATATTGTGTAAGGATTAATGTGATTAATCAATTAATTAATAATATAATGAATTGTACAAGATTATTCATAGCTACTGAATTTGTGCTTGCACGAAAAATGAATTGAAATAATTTATTGTAAACGTGACAAGTTTGTAATATTTCAAATGAAATATAATTACAATTGCCATTAAATATTATAAGAATATTAATTAATCAATTGATAATATAATAAATTGTATGAGCTTATTCATAGCTACTGAATTTGTGCTTGCACGAAAAACGAATTGAAATAATTTAATGTAAACATGACTAGTTTGAAATATTTTAGATAAAATATAATTACAATTGCCATGAAATATTATAAAAGTGTTTTACTTACCGAGCACAAATCCTCGTCCCCCTCCTCCTAAATCACCGAGATTACCCGCAACCACCCCCAACGAAAACCGCCAACCACCTCGAGTTATACCTCGAATACGAATAAATATTCTCAGCGTGAGAACAAATCAAAAATAATGTGTAAGGTTTGATATAATTTTTTTATCGACATATTTTACCAAAAAGATTATGAGAAGATTGTAAAGTTATAGAAATTTTATTAGCGCACTGACGGCTACTGAATTTGGGCTTGCGCGAAAAACGAATTGAAATAATTTATTGTAAACATGAACCAGGAACCACGGAGCGCTTATCCTGGAAGTCGAGTTTCACCGCGTAGCGGACCCGAAGCGCGGGATCCGGGAGGTTGAGAACCCGTTACTCGAAATACGTAGCGGACCCGAAGCGCGAGATCCGGGAGGTTGAGAACCCGGTACTCGAAATTTGCGGAGCGCGACTCTCATCCGTCCGCTCTACTGCGCGGTTGTTTCCAGACTGAGGAATTCGGCTAGCTGATTTGGAATTGGTGACGTCACTTTCTGAACATCCGACATCCAAACTTTGGTTTCAACCTTTGATACTATGTATGATGATGTATGATGTACGATGTATGATGTACGATGTATGATGTATGATGATATGATATGATGTATAATGATTTTAGGTTTCACATTTCATACAAGAAATACACACTTTATCTCTCCTGCCGATTCCAGACTCAAGCGGCCAGGCCCTTCGATGGTCAGCCGTTGACTGAAGATATATTCATCAGTGAACGGGTCGGCTAATAACGCTGCCGTTCTGCGACAGTTGGATGATGAAAAATTTCGCTCGTATCTTTCAAATGTGTGTTAAAATACACTCGAAGTGTTAAGAAGCGTCGTTCTTTCTCTCCCTATCACCTTTCTAGGTCTTTAAATCACTACGCAGCGTTAAATACTGTCTCATACACGGAGCATCCGTTTCATCTCGTTCAAAATTAGCGCATCCGTGATGTGTTACAGTTACTCTGAATTTTTTTCCATCCGAATACTTTTCGAAAAACAATTCTGCTCCTCCACCCAACGCAGATACTTCACTTGCGACCAGCTAAAACAACGTTTCGATTCTATGCCTATGGAAATTCAAGATCGAGAGAGCAAATGAAAAGTTGTTGGAATAATTATGAATACTGATGTTATGGAATACATCGAGCGCGCGTCGAATAGAATCCCATTTCGAAATGAATAATTCTGCTCTTTTCATATCATAGCTAATCTGGTAATATAGGTAAATAGGATGGTTGGAGGTGTTCGGAAATGGTAGGAGGTGGTCGGCGCTGGCAGAAGGTGATAGGGGGTGGTCGAAAGTGGCCATTGACGGTCGGAGGTGGCAGGGGGAGGTAGGAGGTGTTCGAAAATGGTAGGACATTCCAAAAGTTAAAGTCGACGATGATCCGGTGCATCAATTTTATCGTTACAGATTTTATTTTCCCATGAGGCATAGAGTATTCAACAACGATAATGCAGTCCCTAAAATTCATCATTCATCTCTGCCTGGAAAGCTAATTCGCAAGGCGTGGTATTCTATTCTATTTGCATTATTAGAAAAATACCCGTACTCTACATACACTGTTTCTAATCTTTTGCTACATTTGGTTTAATCCCCATGCTTCCACAGCACGAATAGTCGGAAATGTTTTTGATTATCCATAATAAAATAAAAGAGGTAACAAAGCTTGAATTTATTGTTAAATCTCTAATGAATACATCAAACTGCGGTCGAATCAATTCATTTATTATTTGCACATGACCTCTGTATATTTGATAAATTATTTCTAAATACATTGAAACATACGTATTTATAATGAAATATCATGCAATGGGCTGTGTAAACTATAAACTATAATTTCTATCGAATAGCTGCTTTTATGTCAACAGGGCTTTGAGACTCAGTTCCGTTCGTCCTCCTCCTCGTCCACCTCCGACCACCTCCAACAATCGCCAACCACCTCGAACAACCACCGATAACCACCTCGGGTTGTACCTGGAACAGCAATAAATATTTTCAGTATAAGAAAACATCAAAAACATTACGTAAAGATTCATATAATCACAGGTTTTGTTTTTTGGCTGTAACTTTCGATGCGTTGATCGCAGCGTATTGGAACTGCGCCCAATCGATTTCTCCCGCAAAATTACGTCGGAATAGTGCCACAATTAATTTGTTCCAGCACTTTTTAAAATCGCGAAAATTTTTGTCAAAAATGCAAAGGGGTTTGATGGTTGATGGTTTTATTGAGATCTTTCCCATAGCGATTATAATCGTAATATTTCCCATAGCGAAATAATGCCCTTTGCATTTTTGGCGAAAATTTTCGCGAATTTGAAAAGTGCTGGAATCAATTCTTTCATTCACTATTCCGACGTAAATTGCGAGAGAAATCGATTGGGCGCAGTCCCAATACGCTGCGATCAACGCATCAAAAGTTACAGCCAAAAAACGAGAACCTGTGTTTTCGACATTTTTCAGCAGGTGCTTTTTCGCTCGCCATTTCTCACCTGTTGGTCCTACGGTCTTTTCGCTGCGTTTTCTGAGTTCCTGAGGGTCCGATTAGTCAGAAAAGGGTCATCCAAATCGAATCTGAGACCAAAAATTTTCAGCTCCAAAAATGAAGAAACAACAACGCTAAGCATTGCCACAGAATTTTACTGCGAGTGAAAATCTAGCCTTGGGATGCTTCCGTTATGTCTGTAAGCTCGATGGTACCGAGCTGCATGGGGAACAATTGAGCCTATGGGTCAAATAACGACTTAAGTCGACTTAAGTCACTTTTTCAAAGAAGCTGATCTCGGTGTTCTGTATAATCTTCGCTATAAACCCTGTGAATCTTGGATGTTTTCGTCAACTTTTAATGCTGTAGTAACCATAACAAGCGGTGCGCGCACCGCCATTGAGTTAGCCGGCAGTAGCAGCGAAGCGAAGTAGGCTAATCCACGCGCCTCCGCTAAACAGACGCACGTGTTTATCTGCCTGTCTGTTAGATTTCGTGTAAAGCTGCAATATTTTCTGCGCGAAATAATGAACGAATCTACAACAACTACAACAGCATCGACTAGCCCTACTGCTACAGTTACGGGGAAAAAGAGAAAAATTCGACAAGATAGATGGGAACAAAATAGAAAGAAGCTTAAGCGTAACAGTGGTAAAAGTTACGCTTCTCAAAGTGGGAATAAAATACCTCGAAAAAAATTCAGGCACACTACCGACTGCTGCAAGAAAAACTGTTCGTCTTCTTTCGATTATAAACGTCAGCGTGAAATTTTCAAGACTTTCTGGGCAATGGCTGAGAAACCGAGTCAGGACACTTTTTTAATCAGTTGTATACAACGTGAAGAAATCAAATACGTCAAAACCGTAACAAAACGGAAGAACAGATCTTGGTCTTGGAAATATTCTTTCAAAGTAGATGGCCAGGATAAAACTGTCTGTAAAGGATTTTTTCTGTCTCTTCTCCAAATAACTGAATCCAGAATGAAAACGGTGCTCCGATTTTGTAAATCAGGTAAATGTTTATATTATTTTCTTTCTAAATAAATCAATATTTACGAATGCTTGACTCGTTTATTGGCGTCTTATAACAAAACAAGTCAGGTCTGGATTAAAATATGAAAATACTGATTGTTTCAGGTACGACAGTTGCTACAGAAAAAAGGGGTAAGCAACCCAACCCTGCCAAAATTTCGAACGTGGTATGGAGTTTAGTGAAGGAGCATTGGTCGACTTTCCCGAACAAAAAATCGCATTATGGAAGCTCCAAAACTGAAAGAAAGTACTTCGAGAATCCAGACTTAAACGTAAAAAAAATGTTTCACGCATTCCAAGAATATTACTTTGATAAAACAGGGAAGCAGCTCTCACTAAAGTACCCAACGTACCATAGATATTTTCGGGAAAATAGTGATTACTCGTTTAGGCAACGTAAAACAGACGTCTGTGATTTTTGCACCGAATGTAAAATCAAACTATCGGCAAATTCATCAGATCCGTGTAAGGAATCGTTCCGTCTACATGAAGTAAAAGTTGCGGAATACAAGGTTTTGCGGCAACAGTGCACAAAGAATATTAACGATGATACTCTAACTGTTGAGTTCGACTACGCACAAAATCTTCCGCTTCCAAAACTGAACGTTAGCGCACAATTTTACAAGCGATTATTGTGGCTGTATGTTTTCAACACACACTGTTTTAATGACGGTGACAGCAAATTTTTTTGCTTCTTAGAATGTGATGGTGGCAAGAACGGTAACTCTGTGTGTAGTTTTTTGAACGATTTTCTGGTAAAAAAATTGACTGAAAATCCAGAATTAAAAAAAGTAGTTCTTTTGTCTGACTCCTGTGGGGGGCAAAATAAAAACAAGACTCTCGTACGATATTGTGCTTGGTTGTCGGTCAAAATGGGAGTTGAAATAAATCACATCTTTCCGGTGCGAGGTCATTCATACTGCCAATGCGATAGAAATTTCGGTGTTTACGGAACTGTTTTAAAAAAAGTAGAGACCGTCGAAAATCCTATCGAGTATCTCGAAATAATGAGGACCGTAAGGCACAAACCAAAAGCTTTCGAAGCAGAGATGAGTGCCCACTTATTAAAAGAATGGGATAAAACTTTGGATTCATTTTTTCTAAAGGTTCCAAAAGCTAAGGGAAAGAAATTCACGATCCAAAAGTATGTGAAGTTATCATACAAGCCAACAGGCACCATGTCCGTTTACGCGGACTATAATGGCGCTCCGCAAAATTTCAACCTGTTCAAATTAAACGCTTTTGTAAGTAAAGATACCGAATTAGCATTAGCAAACCCGGCTCCTGTTGGAATTAAGACAGCTAAAAAAAATGACGTGCTATCTTTAATGCCTTTTGTAAAACCGGTTAATAGGGAATGGTATAAAAATGTGCTGCGGGGTACCTGCAACGACAATGATTCGGCTGAAACAGACGAAATGGACTCTGATTGAACCTGATACATGCCGTTTTTTAAATGTCAATTCCTAGTTTAGCTTTTTTTATATGTGTTCACCGCGACCATGAAACACCCATTACAGTAGAAACTGGTTTGACTATTATCGTCATCATATTATTTTAATCCAAAAACGTGTTTGTACAGATTAAAAGTCGTTCTACAAAAAAACGACTTAAGTCTTACTCCGAATTTCCGTGATAGCACTGTATTGGACAATATTTAATAATTGTTATTACGTTTGTATATCATTTTTGGGTACCCCACCTATGTAAAAAAATAAAAGTTCCTTGTAAAATGCCTTGTCAAAATTGAAATATCGACTGTTGAATCTTTACTTGCCTTTTTTATGCCAAAACTTAAGTCGACTTAAGCCGTTATTTGACCCATAGGCTCAATTTCTACTGGCATGTTGCCTGTCCACCAGGTGAATTACCCACAAATCCTGAATATCCCTAGAATCCTGTAGAAGCACGTGCTGCCTTAGAGTCTTTTTTGAACTCGTCAAGTGTACTATAAATTATTTAAATCCATTTCTCGCGCAAGCACAGATTCAGTAGCTATCAATGCACTAATAAAATTTCTATTATCTTTTATAATTTTCTCATAATCTTCTTGCTAAGATATGTCGATAAAAAAATTATAATAATCCTTACACAATATTTTTGATGTCTTTTCATACTGAAAATATGTATTAGTATTCGAGGTATAAACCGAGGTGGTTAGCGGTGATCATCGGAGGTGGTTAGGGGTGGTTGCGGGTGATCAAGGTGAACGAGGCGGAGGTCGAGAAAGACGAGGAGAATGAGGATTTGTGCACGGTGAGTAAAACATGTTCATAATATTTAATGGCAAATGTAATTACATTTCATGTTCAATGTTTTTAACTTGTCATGTTCACAATAAATTATTTCAATTCATTCATCGCGCAATACCAAATTCGGTATCTATCAATGCGCTAATAAAATTCCTATAATTTATTATAATTTTCTTGAAGTCTTCTTGGTCAAATCCGTCAACAGAATAGTTATATTAATCCTTACACAATATTTTTGATGTGTTCTCATTTTTACTGAAAATGTTTATCAGTATTCGGGGAATAACCCGAGGTGGTTAGAGGTGGTTGTTGGAGGTGGTAGGCGGTTGTACCGGGTGGTAGGAGGTGGTCGAAGATGGTAGAAGGTGGTAGGAGGTGTTTGGCGGTGGTTGGAGGTGATCGAAGATGGTCGAGGAGGACGAGGAGGATGAAGGTGGTCGGAGGTGGTCGAAGGTGTTTGACGGTGGTTGAAGGTGTTTGACGGTGGTTGAAGGTGCTCGTAGGTAGTTGGGGGTGGTTGGCGGTAGACGTGGTTACCCTTCTGCTCACGGGAATGATCAAGCTGATCATCATTTTCAAATCGCAGTCGACTAGTAGTCTTACGTATTCACTTGCTTCCGACTCAAACTCAAGCTCCCATACGGACACTACTTTGGCTGCTACGAATGTTGGTGCGAGTCCGTTAGGTAGAATCGATAGAGCAGAACCCTTCTACGCTCCCAGGCTCACCTGGGCCCACTTGCCCGTCGAAAACTGGTCACAAAAATTTACCCAGGGGTATCTGGCTTTGTATTCTTTAGTCAACGATTTGACGCTGCAGAGCCACGCTGTCGGCGGGAAAAGTTGCTCGTGAAAATAGGTACCGACGCAACGGGACAATGCAGCGCTTCGAATGTACGCGGTTAAGTCATTGGATGCCAAGTACGTTGTTATTTGAAGAATTCAAAAATTCAAGATTGTTAATTGGAAGTATGAAAAAATAGGGAAATGATGAGGCAAGATAGAGTACCTGACGCCATGACGGCGTATTCGGAGTGCGCGCAATCGATTTCTCTCGAAAAATTACGTTGGTATAGCGCATGAAAGGTTTGATTCTAGCATTTCTCAAAATGTTTTAAATTCCCAGCGAAAAACCCAAAGGCCACAGTTTTATCGCGTTTTTGGGAGCAATAAATTTCTTTCCAGAATCAATTCGTACGACTCTTTCTAACCTGATCGGAGCTCAAGGATTCCAAAAGAGGCGTTCAAATCGTTGCAAAATCAATAGTCGAGAAAATAAAAATAAAGTATGGGAAATCTGAATAATTCATTATTTCAATCTGTAGAGTTCGTAGAGAAGGTGTGGGGGAAAGGAACAGATGATCTCTGAACTTTACTTACTAACTACGACAATGACTATCTGATATAAGATTTTTCCTATTATGCTTAAGATAATATACATGGCACTCTTTTTACCTATTATAATAATCAGAAATATTATGTAATGTATCTTAATCATACTTTTGCATTTGTGTTTGTCATTACTTATATACTATGTGGAAACTTGTTAAATTACCACACACTGACACTTGAACAATTGTATTATAATAAAGGCATATTGAATAAACAGTTGAAACTAGGTAGCTGTACATTTGTCATTCTTTTTTCTCAACTTTCGTAAACCCTGTAAAAATTTTCAGTGCTTTGGCCGTAACTTTTGATCCGTTGTTCAAAAGGGTTCGCTTTGCTTCTTTTGCGATCTTTGAACCCAGAAACTTTTCCGTCTTGAACCAATCTGCGCGGCTTCTATTAGGCTTATTGGATCCTGAGAGATGCAAAGAAGATATCTAGAACAGCGTTAGACCAACAGCTGGAGAAATACTAAGCAATATCCTCGTTATTTGACTGTAACTCTTGATCCGTTGCTCGCAGCGTCTTCGATGGAGCTTGTCCACAAGCTCCATCAGTAGCTGATCGAGGTATAAGAAAATAGTCTAATTCATTCCATTATCCTAGAATCGTCATACACACACCGCAATATTTTCAGTATAGACCATGTGGTAATAAACGTATTAAAAGGCATCCTAATTATGCACGAATGCAGGATTCTGTAATAATGGAGAATGAATTGAATTATTTTCTTACCTCGAAAAACTGCTTTCGTTTTATTCAATTTCCTTCTCGCGTTTTCATATTCTCAAATTTTTTTCAAAATTGCAAGCGATCCCTGCAATTGCTGACAGATATTTGACGTACGATCGCTACTATTGTCAAATTTTGCCTAGGCCTTTGTAGCGAATAGGTATTGCTGCCGTGGATGAAAAAATTCATGGAGTGATCCAATATTGATTCATCACCCGAATTTATTTGCCCTTTTACTTGTCACGGTAGGAACCGTTTTGGAATCAGCGGCAATAGTAGTTTTTCCACGTCCCTCGGTACTAGTTTTCCTAAGGTGGGACTATTCTACGAAATGATATTAATTGAAAATATTAGGGATGTTAGCTATGATGTTGATATTTTATGGATCGTCCCCTTAACATACATGCAGGAGTTCAGAGAGTTGAACATTATCGCTCTCTGCGAGTTGGTCCTGATGGACTTTCAATCGTTATACCGATTTTAAATGTAATGAAATAACAGCAAACGTACGTACCTCAGATGGAATTTCGTAACCCTCTGTATCCTAATAATGGAAAATTTGTTCGATGAATATACGCGCGGTAGTCAGGTAATAAAACGAATAATGTATGGGTCACCCTTAATTGCATTGGTATTAGAACTCCACAGTGAAAACTATTCAACCGCGCTTTAATCATACTACCGTAAAATGTTAGAACATCATCGTCTGAATATGAAAGTGATTTTCTGTGGGCTAATAGCATGCGCTGCTTGTTCCGGCGCTGTATTGGTTTGTTTTATATGTTCATCTGATTCAAAATGTAAGCCCAATCATGCCAGAGCTGTACATAACTTTAAAAAACGATGGATTTGGCGGTGGCGATTCCAGTTTTAATTTGCACCTCCCATCATGGATGCGGAAAAATTTACATATCGCCAATCGACGGATTTTATCGAAGTACATATGTTACAGCAGTGCACTTATTAGCCGCTGTGCAATGATACAGATTTATGATGAAATTAAAAGAGGACCAGCGCTAGTGATGCAGATGGAAAGTTGCAGCCGCAAACTAAAAACATCTCTTTGCATCGTTCATTGAGTTATAGAATAGCCATTGTTCTATTCGGTCAGTGAATCGTTGATAAAGATTCGTAAATTGCACTCTATCGATGGTTAAGTGTCGTAAACGGAATCACGAGTTTGGAAACGAACTGAAATTTCTATAATTGATATGTGTAACAATGACGTGAATTCTGTTTAATCATTTGTTTTGACTAATTTTCAGTAAGCAGCTGACATTTTTTGAACCTTTTTTCTGAGAAATATACGAATACGAATGCAGTCGGTTATGTTTGTTTCGGAAATTAGATATTGGATACGGGGCTGGCGGCACGTTCATGGTTATACTGTAACTGCAAACGAAATATACGAAACTGATTTCGCAGGGTCGTCTTGTTGGATTGGTTATGGATTAGTATCTCAGAGGTTCAATTAGCCGTCTGAAATTACCGAAAGTACCGTGGAGAGATCAGTTAGGATAACTGAACTAGCATGCCGTTTTCAAACCCTTCTTGAATCGAATTGCTTTTCTGATCTTTAAGCGACGGATTCGTCGTTTCAATACTCAAAAATTCGTCGAAAAATTGAGTGATTCCGAAATCTATGGAAATTACTGTGTCCCTTGTGATGCGGTATTATGTGAAGCTGTATCACAGTTATGCGTAAAGTAAATCTCAAGACCTTTGTTTCGTCCAGGAGTTGATTGAAAATAGTCCAATTTCAGCTCAAACGAATTGCGTTCAATGTGTCTCGGTTTCGCATGAAAGCCTAGATTTTGCAATTCATGTTTCATTTACTTTCCCGCTTCGTCACGCTTATGGACCTTTCATGAGATATCCATTATCGCGACTTTTTTTTATCAAATTACAATTTAATTTTTCACGCTTTAGTTTTCATATTCGATGCGAAATTACTGTGCGCGTGGAGCACCATACGATATGTTACAAGTTTTATTCTAGTTTCAATCAGTTTCATCCCCTGTCGTGTGGAGGAAAATTGTGGAAAAAATTTGAATTTTTATGTATCTTAGTCGATTAACAATTTGAACAAGATAATAGAATGATTGAAAAGTAATCGAATGATAATTGAACATTTTCTTACCTAAATATCGTACAAATTTTTGCTTTCGTTACATAAAACCTATCAGGATAATTTGGAATCTCCGAACAAGTGCTGATGAGTAATTTGACATGATTTCAAATTATCTTAGATCAAGTACTGTCACTCCTTAACTTGTTAAAATTATGCTATGACCCTCTACAGGAATATTTAGTTAAAGCTTTCATCTTCGTTGGTCATGTTGAATTGATCAGCAGTCGTGCGTATTTTACGATAACGTTCAAAATACAGATAAGTACTGGTGATAAAAATGCGAAGACAAACAGAGTATGAACATAAATCAAGGAACAATTTGGAGAAAGTGCGAATGATCTATAATTCGAAAAGTTTTGGCAGTAAATTACGTGGCTTATATAGGGGTACATTATTACTATAGATTCACCTTGTCTATGATTGCTTTCGATACTTTTTTGCGACTTCCTAAGTTTTAGCTCTCTGCAGTAATCCCTCGAGGCTCGCTTTATATCGAAGTCGTAATTTTTATTTGCTGTTTTTGCGATCGCGATATATAATGCTATTTTTGTTTCGTCAAAAATATCAACAGAGAAAATGAAACTTACACCTGGTACGCGAATGATGCTCCAATTGTATTCATTGATGTACACGATGTCTTGGCTGCAGTAAAATAACGGCTCAGGCACTGTGGCTAATTGACCTTTCGTGGAACATTCAGGATTTTTTTTATGAAAAAAAAAAAAAAAAATAGAGAAATGAAAATATATTACTCCTGTCTTTCAAAGTTTGCGATGCAATATACATAGTTTAAGATGGTCCCCAAACTTTGAGGACCTTGCATCGCAGACACGTATCGATTAATCTTAGAAAAATATTATCGCCTTAGGCTCGGATTACCGGAAGACGAATTTGTTTAATTCTTCATCCCCGTCGATTATTAATGGTCAGGAAAGACGAACCCGCAGAGTTTTTCATTGTGCCGCAGTTATTAGAGTCGTACGATGTTGCGTCATGAAAATCTGAGGGTATGTACGAGGAACGAGAAATGAGAAATTTGTAATTGAATTGCAAGCTCATGCAAGGATCAGAATTTCCAGCGACTAAAGTTTAACTCGGGCGGAAAATAGTACCGGAATAAATAAGTTTCCCTGTTAGACTACATAAAACTTTTCTACTTCGGATGTGTTTGGATCCTGGCAATCCTAGCTGTACGTCTTTAGACGAGACTGTAATTGCAATGAACTGCGTCTGTAGCGAAAAGTTGAAAGACAAATGTGGTCCATTCATCTAACAGAATATACCTGAACAAATGGCGAGATTTTGTAATTTCGGAAAATCGATGCAATAACGGCCTTTCATTTTGTCTTGTGAGGTACGAAAAAATTTTCATCCAATATTACGCCCGTTTTTCCATTAGAGGGGGGAACAACTTACCCTGGGTTAGAGCTTGCAGGCTTATAAATAATCTTGACGTAACCTCATACTCGAAAAAATAGTGCGTGGTTGTAAAAACCTGAGCTTACACACATCTTGGTCAAAACTGTAACAATGGAATTAAGGCGATTATCAAGCTGCTTTACCGCGTATTCTTGGTTGTCTACGTTCGTTATCGTCTTACTTGTTGGAGTCAGTGGACTAGAATTATGATACCGAATGTACCGCGCACAACAGAATTGACAATTTGATCGTTTGTGAAAAATAAGTTTGCTTTTATAGAACCCATTATTCCCCGCTAAAAGTACAAGGCACTGCATAAATCAAAACGGAAGAAATTCGTTTGGAATTTCTCTCCTTCGGGGGACAAATAATGTAGATATTAGTAAAAACTCTTGGATACAAACGTAAATTATACTTAGCTGTTGCTGTAGTAGCTTTTCTTATTTGATGTGGATGTTGATGAAGCATACATAAGTCGTATTCAGAAAAAACCTCGTGTGAACATTTGCCAAGAATCAGGCGTTTGGTCGCTGGCGAAATTTATTGATGCTGAGGATTATCCTAAAGAACAGCACCGCGTGCTCACACATACTGCTAAAAGCTAGGGATTGACCTGTTTCAACCTTCGGATATAGCTTCTCTGTACTCGAGAAAATTCTTCGAGCCTCATCTCGTCGGATATTTGGAATTCGGCATGGAATCATTCGGAACTTTATCTGAGCGCTGAAAGTCACGCAGCACTTTAGATGTCTCCTGTTACGTTGTGAAATATTTTCAATTTTCTTGACACTTGATAAATTTTACTAAAAATATTCGTCGCTTACGTTAAAACTTGATGCAATCTTGTTAAATCATGCAACAAAATTGAAGTTTAACGTGTATGCAGTTTTGAGATTCGTCAAAATTCTAAGGATTCTTGCGCCGCGTCATTTGAAATATCTTAACGCTCTCCAACCTTTGATAAAGAATATCGAATTTATCTTAAGCCTTCGAAGATTTGTGAACACGAATGCAAAACGATCTCTACTCTTGTCCAAAAAGAGACGCGCGTTTTTCTCCGAATGCCTTTACCTTTCGCATCGTGCTCATGAAATCAATTGGTTGGTTTCGGGATGGTGCGACCCTTCCGACACACGACGACCACGAACAACTTCGATGGTTTGACTTTCCTTTTTTCACAGTGTTTTCTGCAGGCTGATCGGCATCATTCAGCATTCACAGCCGAGTCAGTTTGGACTGAGGAGCTTCTCCGATAAATGGTAAATTTTGGAAATTAATGGTGGTATACGTATTGTTTCGCGGTAAACAGAATGTCATTTGGAAATGATCCACTCACAGGCACAGCACATCGCGTGCAACCAGGAGGTCATCGACTGGTACGATAATACACAGTATACAAAAAATGAAAGTGTAATTTCCGTAGTGCCGTCGGATTACCGCAGATTTAGTATTTTCAAGCACGGGGGGGCGATCCGGTGATGCTGGTACAATTCGTCGTGTAATCAATCATCTTGATTCACAGGCTGCTGGGAGCTTTAAGCACCGTTACCTGTAATTTCGGGGCATGTTTTGCCTCGAAGAAATATCAGCAAGATAAAATTGGGTGATTTGAAGGACTGATGTGGATTTTAATTAAATATTATAAAATTGAAAGAGGCACTCGTACGAAGATTTGAGATCATTTTAATAATTTAAAATACTTACAAATTAATGTTGTATATCATTGATGCGGTAAATCGTTGAGCGATATACGTAAATTGTAGTTTTGATTTTATTATTCACTAGGTATATAAATTGTGACATACGTTTACGCTAGTGAGGGCAAAATATTGTATAAATATTGACAGACAGATTAAAGCAAACGATTTGAATATCAATATCACATCGAAAGAACCGTATAAATATTCGTTTAGGAATAGAATATTTGAGCTCAACCAAAGCTGCCTCCAAGATGTTTGCGGCTGATTTTCTTCCGAGTAAATGAGGTTGCGGATGCCTAGTTCTTAACGAAAGTAACATGATTCTATTCAAATTTCAAGCTCTGTTCAGCAGCTAGTTAAGTTGAGCTCGTATAATAACACCTGACATTTATCCACTTATTTGCAGATCCGTTACACACCGATTTCATACAACACAGCAATCTGATTTGATAAAAATTTCGCGAACAGTTATAAAAATTCCTCGTGTACATATAATAGAAACGAGTTCTCGTTTAGATTATTTTTTTTTAAAAGCACATATTATGACTGTTATTAATTCAATCTTTCCTCCATCGATCATTAATAAAATCTGTATCTCTGTAAATATATAATAGCTTTAATCTTATCGCACAGCAACGCCATGATTTCTCTGTCGAATGCTAACCATCCGCGGCTCGACACATTATACATATTTATAGAATATAAGCTTAAGTATGCTTTTCCACCATTTTTCGTTTATTCTTGTTCCTATCACTTCTAATCAATTATTAAAAAATAACGTCTCTTCTTAAAATTTACTATTTTCTGGTCATTGTTTTACATGTAGTAACAGAGACAGCAATTTTGCTAGATTTTTTTCTTCCAAAGAATCATCAACAACTAGACATCGATACTAATTATAAAATATGTATTCTATTCGTCACTCTACACAAAGATTGAAAAGATTAGATCCGTCAAAATTGTTACAAGTAATTGTTTAATTTATTCAATGCGAAAGATCGTACCACCAAACTTACGCGTGAAATCAATTAATCACAAACACTAAATGATACTTCCCGTCCTCAGCAGAATTATGATCGATGTTGTAGTAAATAAAGAAACGATCTTTTCATAACTCGAGGTTTCGATATCAGAACTATATTTGTAGGTAAAGTATAAAATCATATTTACAATTGGAATACTTGGGAGTGGTCTCAGACGTCACCCACGTCGTCGCGTAACTCGCTGGGCGTTGGATTGCTCACTGGCGAAGTGACTACCACTTGAACTGATCGATCACTCTCCAGCCTGTTGATAAGCAAGCCAAAGTTCTCACGCGTCGTAAGGACTACATCATATCGCGCTTTTCCAAGCCGTTATAGGACGAGGAATCTTAACTAAGGGTAGCGCGAGATATGGACGACGCTACAAATCACGCTACCATCATATTTTTGCAGCTTGACACTCGCTTAGTGACAAACATTTTCGTATCATGAATGGTATAGAATGAAAGATGTGTCTCTTTTTTTTTAGGAAGGTCAAATCCTTGTCTAACTTGTTCGAAATATAGGAGAAAAACAGATGATGCAAAAAAAAAAAATTCGGTACACAATGCTGAGAACTTCGAACTTCAATCGAGAATAGTAGCAACTAGTATGGTATAAAATTTATAAGTCAACTCTTTGATCGTAGGACATATTTTTCAAATCAGACGCGGGTGTGGGAAATTATTTTTCAATCATACGTTCCAACCCTTGCCAGGGGTTGCTTTCCAATTTCACTTCCAACTTTCGTTCTGATTTTTCGTTGGGTAAGGGTTGTTGACATCGACTGACCTGGAAGCGATAAATGGTGTGCTTTCCTCGAGTCGGCGTGATTGGGAATTTCTGGGTCTGTCAGATGCTCTCGTCGATGACAGGCTCAGTGAAGAAATGGATCGTATACTTCCAAGCTTGCTGCAGCTGCTTCCGTTGTACTGTAATCATTTAATTGATTACCTAATAGTCATGTGTATACGATTGTGTCGTCGCATGCGAAAGCGACCTCATTCTGGTCGCCGTTCATTTATTATACCCTGGCCTGTTTAAACGATATAAATTATTCAGATTACGTTAAATGG
The DNA here is from genome assembly GCF_021155775.2 of Neodiprion pinetum. NCBI lineage: Eukaryota > Metazoa > Arthropoda > Insecta > Hymenoptera > Diprionidae > Neodiprion > Neodiprion pinetum. The sequence goes on from NC_060234.1 coordinate 35,106,642, forward strand.
GTGTTGAATTTGTGGAGCAGACGTAATTATCAAAAATGGGTGCACAGATGTTGCACAGTCTACTATATCGAGAGTTTTCTTCTCCCTCCCCCTTCTTAGAAAATTCCTTTGAGAAACACCGCTTGCGTGTCCATAGCGAGGTGATCGATAGGACCGCGGTAAGCGTGGCGATACGGAGGATCAATACATCACATCGAGGGTATAAGCAGGAGGATAAATATGGGAAATAAAATCAAGAGTCGTTAACTAGTTCTGGGCGTGACGTAACCTTGGCAACTCTGAATTATAGCTCAGGTTTTCTGGCTTCTCTCTGTCGCTGATTTCGGTTACGAAAGACACCGAGCATTGACCCATGTGATTTCGCTTTGGGAGGAAACAGTGTGGCCTGATAATTTTCCCGAGGAGCCGGGACAAGGCTTATATGTATATCTATATCGATGTGGTTTGGTAACAGGTGTGGAAATTGTTTTCCCGCGGTTCCGCGTATTTGTCATCGATCCGCGATTTGATTAGCCCCCCCATGCTGACAGCCGCTGTATCAGACCAACCGGTAATCTATCTTTCATCTCTATCACTTTGATATCCATATTTCGGTAACACCTAATCCTCAATCGAAAATTGGGCACGTTAGGTCCAACATTATTTCCCATTACGAGAAACCACCGCATATTCCATTAGCTCAGTAATTTCTGTCTCGAGTTAATGGTCCACTGGATCGAATCAACCAAATTGGATAAGGCAGTCTCTAACCGTCGGTCCAAGTCCTAATACCACCCATATTCATGCGATGCTTCAACAGTCAGAGCAGCTGATCACACGTCTATTATATTAATTTTGGAATTCGATGTCTTCTGAAATCATCGCCGGAAGCTCGTTCCAAAAACAAAAATCGAAGATGCGTTCACACGCAAAATTTCGAGTCAATGCGCCTGCTGCAGTTTCGGTTGTCCTCAGAGCGGATCCGCTCCGTATAATTGAGTCAATAATTATCGATATCGGTCTTCAATGCTCACCCTGTTCCGCACCAACCGCCGTTTGTTGTCTCCCGAGTACAAGGCCCGGGCAGACGAGGATCTGTGTCGATGGGGAAGAACGCCCAGGCTGTAGGACAGGGCGCTTTCGCTGTGTCCGTTCCGGAAGGTGGAGCGACGCCGACGACGATGACTTTCCCGGTAAACGCGGGCCCTCACCGTCGCGAGTACTCCAGACACCTGCAAACCTTTCGTCGTAAGCCGATCTATTTTCGGCGACAATAAAGCTACGCTTAATCCTATTTCCCAGCCGTACAGCATCATCAGCTATACATGACTTTGCTTGGCACAGTTATAGATCAGCCACCCGAAACCAGCCACATTTATTGTTGGGCCTTTCTCATCTCTGCGTTCGGATATATGGGTCGTATTATGGTCGGTCGAAAATTTATCAAATCCACATGCGAACATGGGAAAAGAAGGGTATCTGTAAAAGTCCGACTGACCCTTATATAATCCTGAATTAAATCTAATTTCCAAAGTCCCTGTGATGAAGAAAATCAATTTCAAGACACTGAATCTCAACTACAAACACGTTGTGAGTTAACACCATGAAAGAGAACACACTATTAGGAATTATTTTTCGTTATTCAGTTAACCGGATTAGCTTTAGTAACAGATTTTAAACGTTTGTTTCAATACGTTCGTGGTTCAGTAATCTATTGACCCGACCACGTCCCTCGCATCCTTGAATCATATCAAGATTAGAGCTTGTTAGGGGTTAGCTTTACAATGTAGGCCGCATCCAGAATGGGCAGGACAGCTGAAGGTGATTTTAAATACCTAGACCCCCAGGTCTCAGGGGAAGTTTTTCGAGATACTGCATCAGCGAGATTACGATTTTCGATTTACATTAGGTTGCGCATTTGAGTTTCGAAAAGTGAAGGTTCTGTTTAAGCTTGCTGCTATAGCTGCAGATACGTGACCACCGAAAAGTTGAAAGATTCGAAGAACACGTGCGTTATTTCCACGGTCTCTGAAAATTCGATTTGACAGAGAAGTTTTCTTGTCATTTTTACCGGGACGTGACTGGATATTTATGGAACTTTACAGCTGGTCCGGAATCATGTCTCCGATAAGCGTTATGTATGAAAAGATGTACCTGTTGCTTGAACATGCTGGTTGTGAGGGTGTAGAGGACCGGGTTCAGGGCTGAATTGATGGGCAAAACAAGCACTGCCAACCAAGCGTAGAAGCCCTCGTCCACGTGCAGTCCTATCGCAAGTTGTAAATTGTATTTAAGAATGTGAGAAAGAAAGAAGCATTTTTTCACGTTGTTTTTTCAAATATTATAAATTTCTTTAAGGAGGAGAAGTTAAGGTATCGGTACGTCGATAAGCTTTGTTCATTCGAGAAAAAAGACTTTCGTCTTAAATATCGTGGAAAAAGATTTGTTAGAGAAACTGAAACCTTTCGAAGTTTGTGATTTTCATTTAGTTTGTAAAATTAATCGTATACCCCCCATTGCGCGCATGAACCGACGGTTAATTGATGGAAATTTTAATCTCTGGAACAGAGATAGTGGATAGATGAGTTTTCATCTTCGCTAAGATATTAAAGAGTTTCCGATGTACCAACCATAAACAGAAGCACGTGGCGCTGGGAAGGAAAGTCATTCGAGCTTTAAAATTCTTACTAACAATCTTTTCTGAGAACCGGATCCTCAAATTCGCATTAAATTTAATCCTTCTACAATTCATCCAGCGATGGCGGGTTTCAAGCGAATATCCAACTTGAGACGATCCGCTTTCCAAGTGGGGACTGTCGTTAAAGATAAGGGTTGCATAATTACAGACGTAGTATTTGAAGTCCAAGTGGTGGTTGAACTGATTACTTGCGGTAGCTACTTTCGCTTTTACGGCTCCTCAGTATCAACCTCTTACGCTTACATTCTCGCCGTTAAACGTGAGAATGTATAAAATATCAAGAAAATTCACCAAGAGCCTCTTAACATTGAATTTTAACCTAATAACCGCGATTAAGATTAGAATGATTTACAGTGCTCTTGGTCGATGTCTCATTTCCGTTGCATGGCAAGAGCACTCGGAGACATTCGCGGGCTGAATTCATCTTGAACAGATCCTTGGAATGCAAATTGTGGCGTGCGAGCGCGCATTGATCTTTTCTCTCAATATTTTTCAGTACGGTGGTAAATCGGCAGAGACTTGTAAATTGAGAATGGAGCGTGTGTTCGACGGGAAAGATTCCAGCATACCTCGAGGCGATTTGGCCTGCAAGATTTTCCTCGCAAAAGCTTAGATTCCATCGTGTATTGTACGATCGTCGACGTCGGTAATGGGGATACTTTTCCCGCTGATTGAATGCCTGTGATCATGTCTCACGTGACTTGACATCGTTCGTTCATTTCGCCACGATATAAAGATGCGCGGGTCATATTTCAATCGCGGACCGATAGCTGCGAAACGAATCTTTTTCACCCTCCAATTGAGATTGATAAAAAGTATCGTCACGCTTCTGTACAGCGTGACGAAAGCGATCTCTTTGTCTGCAGAAGCCACGGCAGGTGGCGATTTAAATTGAGAGAAAGACAGATAAAGGGACTCACCAGTCAGAGCGACCAATTTCACGGCGATAATGGGCACCCAACAGAAGCAATCGGTCGCCACTATCACCCCGAAACGCTGGGCAACCGCACGCTCCTGACTCTCCTGGGTCGAGCGAAGTGCGACGCTGCTGATTTTTATCTCCCTCAGCATCCGAACGTAGGCGTAAATAATGAAGACCAGAGCGACCGTGTTCACCAAGATGAACATCACCGCGCTGTACTCCCAGCCCTGCATGTGTACGATTTAATCATGAGCAATCCGTGGGATCACGGATTGGTATGAATCAGATTCTCTCCGATATGCCTCCAAACTTCCAAAAATTGGGAAACGCCCGTAATGTCGGTGTTCCCCTCAGAGAATTTTTCCATTGACGTTAATTTGTCGCGAGAAAAGAAATCCCAATCAACGCGTCTTTGAAATGCTTCCATAATTTTTTCCGTCAAGTACCTTATTTTTCGAGGCTCATAAAGTTCACGTAGCTAGCTGGCGTTCCTTCTTTCACCGAGAAAACAATTTATTCGTTGTTTACATTTGTGTTAGGTGATTGATTCGCGAATAAGAAAAGTTCGATGTACGTAAAATCGGGAATACATTATTTTACCTAGATTTCCAGGATTTCGAGAAGACGTGCCCCTATTTGTCCCTGTATTGCGGTTTGGGCTAGCTACGCATTTCAGAAGAAGAAAGTAATTTACCGAAGAAGTTTTTTTTCTTCTAAAATGCGTGATAACAGTGCAGACTCCTACGTATATGTATAGGTACACATACGTTCATCGATCGTATCGAATGAAAAATGTCCGACGATAGTTTCTCTTTGGAAGGACCAATATCACCCTCTTCCCTTTCATTCTTGGAAATCGAGCTATCAACTTTGAGTAAATCAAAGTTTAGTCTATACCTCGGTTGCAATTACAGACAAGATAAACACCGATTGAAAACAGTCTGCGGGTCAAGTTTCAACGATCGACAAGCCCGACTCAGCGAGCAAAGCCGACCGCGAAACTCTTCTCACGTCAGTAAAACAATCACTCAAATTGGAGGAAAAGAGGAAGAAAGTCAATATAAATGCAAGACAGGGATATCAATCTTCGGCAATAGTTGTAACGAACGTCTATGATCGTCACTTACCTTGGCGAAGGGATCGTGGATGTGGAGACTGAGACAGACGCCGTTGCTTCCGTAAAATTCATCCCCAAAATATGGAGCCCCTGTCAATGGAAGCGCGGCCACGATACCCGAGGCCAACCATAGGATGATCAAATGAAGTGTCGCTCGTCTTGGCGACGGCTGTCTTCTGGCCAGTGGCTGTGTCACCGACACGAACCGGTCCCACGTCACCAGAGACAAGATTAAAGCGGAACTTTCGCAGCTGAGGGTGCTGAGAAATCCTAACACGGGCAAAGTGGTACTCAGTACTGTGCGAAAAACATACAAGGCATTTGCAGACAAATCGATGATATGTCTACATATAGATGCAGATATACGTGGACTCCTCCAGTGGAAAACTTCCCGGAATCGAGTTCTTTTCACTCGTCTTGCTGATCGCTTATCCTCATTACCAACTCACCGCAAAGGTTGCATCTGAAACTGTGCCTCCAGGCCTCTTCGTGATCGATGTAACAACCTCTGTACATTATGTCGGCTGCCGCGATCAGGATTAAGTAGAGTCCCATTAACAGATCGGATAGGGCCAAATTTCTAAGTGAACGATGAAGTTTGTTAACGTAGGGATTCGGAGCTCATCGTCCTGATATTTCGCCACTTACTATGCATAGTCAAATTACCTGATGTACAAGCTATGGACCGCGTTGCTTTCCCTCGCCAGGAGACGGCCTAAAAGTACCAGGATATTTCCACTGCAAGCGCAGATCGCCATCATCCAGACGCTTAAAGAAGAGCGATCAGTATTCGTGAGACATTTATATCATCGTGACGTAACTCGATGGATTGTGTCAGTATTAAAGAAGGAAAAGTCCTCTAGAAGCTCGCGAAATTCTGCCCGGAAGGGGTAGATTCGTATAATACACGGATGATATATCGCAAGAAGTACCACTGGGGATTTTTACGCTGATTTTTAGAATTTCAACAAAACAATTGTCTTATATTGAGTGTCGTATTATGCATGAATTCGTCTTGAGCAGGAAAAAGAATATTAAATTAGGCAAGAGTATAAAACACTCGAACTTACGACAGAGAACAGAGAGGAGGATTGTAGATTGCGTTCGCATGCTTGTGTATAATGTAATATAGGCGCAAATAATGAATGTTTGCCTTTATTGTCAGGGGGATCGTCATAATTAAAAAATATCAAAGAGAGAAGCTGATGAAAAATCGGGCAATTCGGCCTGTTGGTATCACCTCGCTTTTGTCCTGAAAAAGATCAGTTTTCACGTCACGTTTACATACCTAGCTCGTAAAATCGGATTGTCCAGTAGATGCTGGAGAGACGAAATTCCATCTCCTTTTGGCTCACAGACTCGGACCCATTGGGCGGCTCGACACATTGCAAACTCGTCGAAGTACCTGAGGTTCGGATTTGCGGAAGATTAGAATTTCAAAACGAAGCGAAAACGTCGGAGAGAAGTATTTTTAGACAATTCGAACATGCTTTGATCCGTTCCCGTCAATTTCACATCACGACGTCGCAAAATCATCTTTCGCTGATATCAGACCCGAAGTTGTTTTGTAGGCGTCTCTTTAAGTCGTCTTTCGGCTCAATATCAGCCAAAGATGATATTGTACTAGATGGGATGGCGAGTGACAAAATGTGTTCGACATTCCTCGCCTTTTACGTTTGGAACCAATCTTTTTCGTGATCTAGGGCAGCTTTAAAAATACTGACACATATTCCAGCCTCCCAAGCCACTTCAGCACCGTTTCCCTTGGCTTTCGAAGTTTGTTTCCTTTAAGGTACCTAAATAAAAGATTAGACAGATTAGGCTTCGCTTCTTTGTTTGTGTGACGAAGGATTGCGGGAGTAATAATTAATCCGCATGATATAAATAATATAGTTGACATCGTATTAGAGATGGAGAAAGATTCTTATTTCTCCGATATTTCAACCAAACTTCTGAGGTTTACTTCTATCTAGATAAGTTGAATTGAATATGAAAAGAAATTTGCTTCCTACCGGGAAGAAGAAAAGTATTGATCTATCATCTTATAAGAACTTACAGTGAAGTCAGGTTGCCGAGGGGAGAAAACGCTTCAATCTCAATTTCCTCGATGGCATTCTCGTTCAAATTTCTGAATAATGAAAAAACTTATTTCCATTTGATGTCAATATTGTCAAGACAAAATGGTGCAAGTAATAATTATTGTTCATCAATATTGTATATTCTGAAGTTGATTAACTGGTATTTTCACTCACAGAGCGAGCAATTGATCCAGATTGTTGAAACTGCCTGCCCGAAGTTTGACCAATCGATTTCCAGATAAAAACCTAAAATTATACATGTTATGACTCCTCATACATGAAACTGCATTTCAGACGAAGGAATTTGATGCTCGCCGACAATGTGGGACAAGTCCTTTTTCTAAGTTTCGTTATTGCTATTTAATTTGTATTCATAATATCAGTGGGAGAAAAGAATGTGGGAATTAGCGATACAAATGAATTATGATCTGGCGTATGCCAATTCCGTACTACTCACAGGTAAAGTAAATTGGGCAGATTGCCGAAGGCGTCTATCGGGAGATCCCGGAGTTGGTTGTCGGCCAGAGATAACGTCTCAATATTCTTTAGGTAGGGGAAGGTTCGAGTTATGTTGGTTAATCGGTTTCCATTCAAATATCTGTAAAGTTATTCGTAAAATTTTACCCCGGCATTCCTCCATAGACTTGGGAATAACGGGTCAGTGTCTGGTTAAATTTCTTTCTACAAACTTCCGTTGGTTTATTGACTCAACAGATGGATATTTCGCTACGTAATAATAATTGAAAACAAAAAATGGGCGAAATTGATTATCGACGAGGGAAACTTTTGAAGTTTTACGATGTGAAAAACTTTTACCCCTATCGATTCTCTGATTATTATAAAATGAGAAAGTTTTTGTTCAGTAATATTTGCTTAAAAAGAGTTGGGCAACTTTTCGACACTGTCATTTTGACGGATGACAATCTATCGGAACGGGAGAGAGTGTGGATTTTTTCTCTTCGTTATGTAAGAAATTTAAAATTACTTGAGAATGTATAAAGATGACTGATATAAGTGCTCTACAATTGAAGTAAGAAAATTGGAGTAATAATTCCTTTCAATAAAGTAAAATCTGTTCAAGAATTGTACGATGATTTACGCTGCAACTGAAATAACGAGCAGTAATAGAATTGGATACAAGGTTGCAATTTGCTCAGTGCATTGCGTAAAATTTGCCTGTCGCCGCATACACGCAAATTTGTTATCACCTACATTGCCACGGTCTCTGAAAGACACAATTACTCGACACGATATTAAGGTATATTTTATTGACTCTATCAATATGAAATAAGATTATTCACATGCACGAAAAGGCATACTTTCGGTATAGTTTTGAACTAAAAATTACGTTTTTCCATGTTACTGAATCATCGAGGCTGCTGTATGGCGAATCGCGTGAATTTGATTAATTTATCAGGTGTCGTTTTCTTTCTATCGTGACAAAAAAATGTGTCCTCTCTTATCGGTTCCTCATAAGTAAAGCTTTTCCTGTCTTTCAAAAGAGATGAGATTATCTGAATGATCGGTTTCTACCCACTGTAAAGATAAATTCTCGCAGCTATTTGTCGAGTAAGGGATTTTTGTGGTGGCTTGAGTGGTAGAATGTGAATCTTACTTCATCCTTATGAAAAGAATGAAAATTAAATATAAAACAAATAAAATCGTGCAACGAATCGAATGAAATGAATATATGATTTATTTCATTCTGATGTTAAGCTGCACATTTATTCCGAAAATGCAAACCGATGTTTCAAATTTTCGTTAATTGTCAACTTACAGGATTTGAAGGTTGACCAAGGGTTTGAGGGTATCATCCCTAACTTCCGTCAAAAAATTTAACCGCAAGTCCCTGAAAGTGAATATAACGAATGCAGAATTAGCTTTGAAACAGCTTTATTTAATAGCGAGAGAAAAAGATGGACTTTTACCAGCTAATAACTCACAATTCGCGAAGTTTTCCGAGGTTCGTGAAAACCTTTTCTCCCAATGAGGTCAGTCTGTTGCTACTCAGGACCCTGCGATAATGGTCGTTATGGTTTGAAAGTAATTACAAGCAGTTGCAATAACCGTTTCAGTTTATCGTCCAACAGTTTATTATCGATGCAAATATTCAATTCTTAATGCGGAAGAATTCAAGTCCGTCCTTTTTACTCAACTGTATTCTGAATCGTTATTATAGTCATCAGAAATTTTTTCATCTCTTGTAGAATTTTAATGCGAACAGCGCGTTGAAAGATATAGTGCAAAAATTACTTACAATATTTCCAGATCGTTTTTTGGTGGAAAGAGTTCTTCCTCGAGTTCATCGATTTCGTTGTGGTCCAAGTATCTGGAAAAATTGTATAACGCAAAATCCGGGTGTATTATACGATGTAAATTTCCGAATAAACTTTATTTTTTCTCTCCGTTAATTTTTCGCCTTGTGTTACAGAGGCTGGAGAGGAATAATCATCGCAGGTAACATGGTGTTATTTTAAACTCTACCACGATCCACCCGAGTTGGGCGTATTACAAAATTTTTTTTCGCATCAATTGACACCATGCGATACATGATTTGTCGGAGTGTTGCGTCTGCAGTTCCGTTCTCGAGGGATCTGACGTTTCATTAATCTCCATCACCCCGATTCTAATACGATTTTCTGATTTGAGAGTTATAATTGAACTGTCATGGAGCCAATCCACGAAGGATAAAGCGTTTGATAGCAATAAAAAACAAGTCGAAAAAACCTTAATTTTCATTATCTTACAAACCAATTTAATTTTCATGCAGCCCGTTTGAATTCTCTTCAACTACAAGCGTGTCAAAATTTATATTATCCAACCGATAACACAATTAGTTCGGTTTTTCTTGCGAACTGCCACTAACAACAAACACAACATCGCACCACAATTCATTACCTCTTACAAAATTGTTGGATTAACGAGCCACATTGCGAGTCCAATTAGTATACCACGACACGGTCATCAGTTGTGGGATTAAAATTTGACTAATGACTTACAACTCCTTATATTCCAAGATGTTTCACTGTCCAGGAGGTAATTCATGGAATGATCTATGTCCACCGCCTTATCACCTAGCACAAGGTAGCTCCAGAATTTGCAGTAATTAGCCGTGGACCCGTTTCACTGTGCAACACTATTAACCATTGTGGAATATCTACTAGAACAGACATTGTCTTTACTCGAGGTATTAACTTTTCACCAATGTCGTCTTGAACGGACGTAACTATTCAGATTAACTTGTCTCGGTGTCCTTTCCGAATAAATGGTGCGTCACTGGCACGTTTGAGACAGTTCGTTCGTCATTCTACGAATATCATCGCATCAGCATCGGATAATTTTACAATTACATAGCTGATTTAAGGTAAATTCCGATTCCGGAGGGATGTTTCAACGATATTAGTTTGAGAGATCAAACCTTCGCACAATATTCTTATACAAGGTGTCATATAATATGAGAATTTTACGAGCAAACTGCAGGACTAAGTCGTTTCCTACATCATTGAGATACGATGTAAAAGCGCAGTTCTTTTTCTTACGGATATACGTACCTATATCATTGAAAAGAATCAGTGAAAACCTTTGAGATGCTGGGATGAAGTATGAAATTTCATAGGGTTGTTGGAACCGTGACGTGTATTCTCAGAAGAAAATCGAGAATTGCTTCGAACTTGTTCGAGTATTTTAACCGAAAAAATTCGAGAACGCTATAACCGCTTTTTTTCACTGATATAAAATTCAGAATGTTTTAATTTCCAAATAATGGATACATTTATGAATCTGCATAAAAACATTTATAAAATCTGCAGTTTAGTATGTGGTAAGCTACTTTGCAAAAGTTGTTGCAATAAAGTTGTTGATCAATTGTTGAAGTAAACATGGATGAACTGTAACAAAATAATGAAGCTTCAGACTAATACTGAAATGAAGTAACAAAAAAATTGATTTAGTTTCCGGGAAGATCAGTTTAACAGCTAGTTTAAACAATTATACATCAAAAACTTAATTATTGGTTTCGAAAAACGTAACCATCATATCCTCGCTAAGAAGTTGGAAATTAATTATCCGGATGAGAAGTACCACGGAAATACTAAAGTCGTTTTACGTAGATTGGTGTTCGGATCAGAGTGACAGGGAGTGTGCAGTGGTGACTATTAATATGTAGCTCAGTGATAAGCTTACTAATGTCAACCGTTAGTAATGCCAAGTTTAGATGCTCCGAATAACTAAATATCTGAGTCAGGGCTCGACTTTATCACAGTTAATTACGAAAACCCGGAAATGATATTGACAGCGGCTCCTTCAGCAACTGCGACGCGAGTATTGGAAACTGACGTCATGTATTTCTGGTATCGTGTCCCAGAGCTTAATCTGATTCAAGTCTTCTCTTGACCTTTGCCAACGAGGCTTAAATAAATGCATTTTCATATTTTTACATGTCGTGGGAGTTTAACATCAGGGCAGAGTCTAACAATCCGGATAAATCACGAGTAAAAGTTTATAGTCGGGATGGTAAGGAAATTTGTGACCTGATTCTGACTGTGCTTCCTAAGTTTGAAATCCTCTTTTTTACTGAGAGATCGAGCTATCCGAACTGCATGTTTGTATGCTCCTCAGACTTTTTTACTTCGGCCAAGTATGTTATGTGTACACATACACATGTCAGCAATGAACAATGCTCTGTCCGTTGCTACAACCATTTTCCACATTCTTGGCAAATCTTGTAATCATCAAATGTACGAGTTCCGAAGTCTGTAAACGTGTTGTCCATTGTGTAGCGGTTTTAATTTTCCGGTGAAGTAAGAGAAATAATTAAAAACCGTATCGGCACAGAGGACTGTATAATATTTAAGCAAACCTGTAAGCTTGTTGATGATTTGGCCGGTTACACGAGGCAGTATCTCAGGGTCTTGATTACTCTTCAGCTCACGTAGGCACTCCAAGAGATTCAAGATTTCTCAGGTACTTCCTGGAGGAGGTGCTATTCGGAAGATTTAATCGGAAAAAATTGGGGGCTTGTACCAGTTGTGGTCAGGACCTATCAAAAAGTGGTCAGTCTCTTGGTATTTCACCCGGAAAGAATTGGAAGCAAATGCGTCGACCATTGAAATCGCCGAATAGCGTGGCCTACGTCAAGATATTCAGAAAGTTGAAGGAAGTAATGTGCTCGCTAGCGTGATGCTTGTTTTCGGTGACTTTGCCGGGGATGGATGTAAAACGGCGAGCAAGTTTGACTATTCGACGGTACAGAGCAGGCAAGTCGGTACTTATGAAAAGTTGTCGAATTCCAAGCGCAAACTTTCATACATTGTGGAAAAAGTCACGGTTGATGGCGGGATGCGAATTATGTGGGAATCTAGCCGTGAATTTTTTAAGGAAACATTTTTCAATGACGACAAAGACATGCGTGGTTGCAAGCACGGGATCGCCTCTATAAGGCTCATTCCAATATCATCGATAATTTCATACGTAGATACCGCAATCGAAAAAAGATTAACTGCGATGTGAAGTATCGGAACATCTTTACGGATATCTGTAGTTGAAGAATATCTTATCCTAAAGAGAAAAACGACGTTGTCGTCGATTCTCAGTTTCTCCACCACATCAAATGGCTTCGACGCATGACGCAAACTAGCTTTAATTACTCTGCAAATTATCGCTGTTTACGGAAGCAGCACGTATGTTATCTTGAACAATTCTGTCACAGTCAACTGCCGGTTACTTTGGACTCTAGTAAATTGAATGTAAACAACGTTCTCCATCTGAACCGTTTTTTCGAGATTTGTGAGCTGTGTCACTATTACTACACGCCATAGGCAATCACACAGCAGGATTTTTGCTGTATGATTTCAGTCAATCACGACTAATGTGGAAACGCCGAACAAATACCTTCGCCGGTTTCCATTTTCCACTGAGATCTTCGATGAGGTCAATGGCAACGAAATATCGTTGATAGACAGTGTGATAGTATTCGAAGTAATTCGTGACTGTAACTTTTCCGCTATTTCGTGATCAGATACACTCTCAATTTTCAATCACTTTATGGTCAACGATAATTGCATCCCTATACTTGCGCTAATAAACAGTGATGTAAGTTTTTCGTTGAACCTTGGTCTTTCTTCTTCTTTTCTATAATTTCGTTAATTACATAGTCCGTATACCCTCGGAAGTTGATAGCACTTGACGCTGTACGCCAAAGTGTAAAAGTACTTAGCACTTCCAGTTTACTTTAGTATCTACCTTCTCTTTCCATACTATCAGACGATCGACCCCTAGAGTAGTGTCGCGAGGTGGGGCAAAATGGCGTGCAGGACAAATGATTTATGTTGTCACGAACTTTTATAGCTGACCAACATGTGGCGGCTTTATCAAAATCCTTGAACATTTTGTAGTAGGTATTCGTGTGCGGCAAGGTCTGCTAACTAATTTTCTCAAAGCAACTCACTGGCAATTTTCAAACTTGAATTTCTTCCCTGAACGAAAATTATTCCCGTCCCATTTCGCTTCACCGTGACTTAATGCCACTACAGAGACAACTATGCGTAGGTAATCACAATCGTTACTCACAGCGTGCTGGCGGAAGTGAGATAGTCAAAGGTAGTTTTAGCAATCCGTTTGATGGCGCAGTGCCTGAGCACCCTGAAATAAAAAATCAATTAAACGCCGCGTACTTTCGCTTTCCCTCGGTTGACCCATATACATTTTGCGGAAATATGTGTTTAATTGAGCTCAATTAAATTCCGATAAAATCGGTGTTCTACTTACAACGTAGTCACCTCTGGAAGTCGTCCGAGATTAAATTCGTTCAGCGTTGTAAATAAATTCCCCGAAAGGTCTCTGGAACATTTTTCATCGAACGAATTCATCCTTTGTCGCTCTGTCCTGTTTACGCTTCGTTTCATGCGCGTTAAGTACAATAACCACGAAAACAAACAACCATCGTAAAATCAACTATTGATTAATCCAGAGTGTGACAAATACTTTTTACGAGCAGACCCTTGTGTATTTTCATATAAAGTTCTGACGTTGGTTCAAGTTCTCTGTAGATAGTACCAGCTGTATCTAATCACAAGTACCACATGTATACTTCCTTGTTATGAGTAACGTACAGCCCAACAGGCAGGAGCATTTCGTTTGTGGCTCGTCGGAATTCGAAAACGGAAAATTTTATCTCGCAAGGGAAGAAATTTTACCACCTAATTACATTATAACTGTAAAAATATAATAACAAATGAAGAGGATCGCGAGCAGGATTAAGGGATGACGGCTGAGTGCTTACCTACTCACAATTTCATGGTAAATAAATTCTCAATTCAATTTTACACCTTTCCATGAAAAGTATAATTACTCTGACGGTTTACATGGAAATCGGTCGGTAAATTTTTATCAATCAAACAACGCTCTGTCAGCTGCATAAACGTAAGTTTTAATTACGAGTTCCCTGTCTATCGTACTACATTGGCCATCGCGGGTGTAATCGACTTGACTGAAAATCGGTTCGAACTTTGTGAAATATTTTTGTTAGGTGACGAAAAGTTGAGCACAAAAAAGGGTCGGTTGCGTAAACTTTATTACAATACAGAAAAAAATGCGACGGACCCCTCAAACTTGATTCTAAAAGATGAAAAAACCTTAGTTTCTTAGATATGTCAAAAACCAGACATTTTTTTCCGCTCAGTAAAGTAACATATAAGATTCTAGGGACTGAAGCCGAACCCGCCTGGAATTGCGACTTGTTATGCAAGTCGGTACACAGATGTGACGGAAAAGTCTTTCACCTTTGGTCGAGGGTGGCGAGTCGAGATAAAAAATATCACCGCCAAACGTTAGGTGCGATCTTGGCTATTCCACATTGCCGTACAAAGCCTTCCCACGGTATTCGCAAGATCTGAAGGTCCAGAGCCAATTAGAATCAATGGAACCAATTAAGTACAGCTCTCAGAGATTTACATTTGAATCGTACACTCGACACTCTGCTGTACATCTAGATCTAAGCATTTGACTCGCTGGATTCGTGCCGCGCATTGCTGATTCAAAAGTCGGAAACGAACCGTGACGTACGTTGCGTAATGACGGTAAATTATCATTGGTGTTGAGTGAGCTGTACCTATTTGTTTAATGAAATTTTAATCGAATTTCTAAATAAGAAATTGTTTAAAAAACGGATCGTGACCGACTTGCAATGCATTCGTTCATCTTAGACGTGTTTCACGGCGAAGAAGGTGAAAAAAAAGAAAAGGAAAATTAAAATCAAACATTCCCGGAGTTTCTTACCATGGATTATTATTATACTCACAGCAGCATCACGTTACGAGAAGGAAGCTTGGGGACTCTGGAGAGGTTTTTATACTGACAGAGAATATCGTTGCCTTTGCAGACGCAGATTGATTTGAATCTCCTCCAGGCTGTGCGGCAGAAAAATAATGAAATGATAATTTGATGGGTTTAACGGGGTTCGAGGTGACAATTATGCCGTAATCACTTTTAATTACACGTCGTCGCGATCACAGTGTTGAGGGAAAAAATTTAGATCCTGAATTGTTGGCGTATAACGGCTTTAATTATACACCGTTGGAGTTGATTAACAAATTATTTTGGAATTGCTGGCGGCGTCTAGCCGCGCCTTTGACAACTTCACAATTAGTCTACAACACTCGCCACGGCAATTGCTAATAATTTTTTTCCTCAGTATCGAATCGCGACAAACTCACCGCAATCAGCGCGGCCTTTTTCGTCGCGTTCTGCGGCTGGCCGTTTCCGAAACAGATGATCCCAAAATCTTGCCCCTGGCAAATCAACTGAAAAAGTGAAGGAAAATTTGAATCGAACTTGAAATACGTATTCCAAAAACATCTCCCAGGCAGCTTCAAACTGCAATTTCTATGTTTGATCGCCATCTTTGTTTAAACGTGGACTCAAAAAGGGCGAAAAAGGGGGAGAGTGTCGTATCTGGCTCATGGCATAAATTTCATGTTTTATAGCTTCCACGCTTTTCCGATTCTTCACCAAATTTCGACCCTTGTCTAAACGTATTTGTGAGAAATGGAAAGGATCCAATCGATGTACCTACAACTGGCTTTCTGCGCCGGGTAGAAAGGAAGTGTTATTGTTGGCGCAGATTTATTACCTCCGGGTAGATTTTTTACTACAGATGGTTTGGCGAAAGGATTCCTGGAAGGATTTAAGCGTGCTCGGTAACAGATTGGGATTAGATTCGGAGATTGGGTCACCGGTATCAAAGAAGTCGATTATAAACCTGATATACGCGGTCCCGTTGTTCCTGCGGAATGTGACGGGCAAAAACTGCGATTTTGGTGCAAAAACAAACGGGGTTACAGATTGTCGAACTCACCGCAGTTCCACTCGTCCGATCCATCTGGACAGTCGAACTTAGCATCGCAATTTTGCCGTTGAGGGACGCACATCGCGCTTCCATTGCACTTGAAGTGACCCTCGTCGCAGATTCTCGAGCCTGCGATTAACGAGGTGCTTAGGCAGCCTGAAAAAGAAAGGACGGAACAATGACTGGGGCGGGGGCGGATATTAAACCTCCAAAAGCACCGCGGTTATACCAAAATAGCTTTTGTCTTCTGCGGGGACGTTCGACTACACACATCGCCTTGGAACTGAATTAAGTGAGAATAATCAGTTCAGGTGAATGTGTCGATAATAGTTTTTATAGTTTGCCAACTTAAATTTCAATTCACATTATTCAAGATGACAAATAAGTGATTTATTATTTCCACTATGAAAAGCTAGAAAAGCGAGAAATTCTTGGAATGATTATATCAGGCAAATCAATATATTCAGATCGAATTTTTCCGCGGTAAGACTTCGATTCTCAACTCTGTAATTAAATAGCACAGAAATCGATTCTGAGACAAAAAGTTAACCTTCCATTCTTGGGCCGATCATAGTAACTTCTTTTTTTTTCTCTAGATACAAAGAAGCGAGAAGTTAACAAAGAACAACGTGAAATCCACGGGTTTTATACAGCGACCAGATTATTTTTCCACGCAGGGTTATAACCTTCGGAATTGGCTCACTGTTCCATAAACTTTTAGCCATGTTTTGCGGCTACAAATTTGAATTCCTATGACCAACTTTGATTCGTTACGGTTTGCAATTTTCCCGGATCACGAAACAGTGACACAGGCAGGCAACCCGGCGTACGGGGTTGAAAATTGAAATTAGTTTTCTTCGCCCTTGTAGAGAAAGCGGTATAGAAGCAACCTGTTGAATGGAAGTTAACAATTTCCCACAACAGTGCGGGGAATTACGAAGGGGACGAAGTTTTCGAGAACATTGCGCTCACCTTCACGCACACGATTTTCTTTCCTAAAGGCGGTATAAACGAAAATCGCCAACAATGTCGGGTCATAAAGGCAATGTTTATTTCATAATAGCAAGAAGCCGAATACGACGGGTTGATTTCGTCGTGAACAAGCAATTTCCATCAGGGAATTCAGCTATCTGGTAGACAAATTTTAGTGTGCTCTTACTCGGGCAAAAACGAATCACGTTTATAGCGATAATCTTGAATTCCGTTGCAAATCTCATTTTGCAATATCTTTTAATAGGGGATTGATCTCTTCTTGAGGATGAAAACTTGCACCTCGGTATATATTTTTCGGAATACACGAAGCCGCAGACGAAGCGAATTTTATCTTTCTGGACAGGTTAATTCATTCCATTTCAAAAAGAAGGAAACTGAATTTTTTTGAGGAACAAAATATGAGTAACTGATAAATTTTCAAATAAGCGAACCAAAGATATGAAGAGTTTCGCTATTTTTAAAATCGACCTTATCGAAACTATTTTTGTCATAAATTTCTCCGAATATTGAGAATTACACGAAATGTTTGATAAACGATGAACACGACATGAATATGGTGAATGGTAAATATCAAATGGTATGAGTTTTTCCATCCAATGAATATATACGTCCGTTTTTAGGGGTAAGTTTGCCTCTGACAATGAAATGTCGATCCGATACGCAGAGCAAACGTCCGTAATAATGGAAGCGGTAACGCGAGTGTTGCACTTGGTGAGATTATATTCCCCTCGGAATAGCGCAGCCTGCGTTTCTGATTGCTTTTTCTCCACAAAAAGCATTATACGTTGCCAATTATGAACCAAATAACGTGGTTTTATAAAAATATGGAGTCACTGGTGTTCGATAATGTTTTCAGTTCCGGGGAAAGTGAACTCATTGTCAGAATTTCAGCGTAATCATATCTTTAACGCAGTATCTTAGTAGAACTTATATCGAGGACTTTTGAAAAATAGCCATTCGCGTGGAAAATGATGATCGAAGACCTGTTCAGGCACTTATTTACTTTCCTTATCTTCCAGGTGCAACTGACCTGTCGCTCGCGACATTTCTCCACGTTACAAATCGTGTGTCCAGTACGTTTCTCGCTTTCTTCGTTTCTTCAAAGGCACTGTTGTCGGGCGTGAGAAGTATTATTGGCAATGCTACCATCGGTGGGCAAGTGGATTTTCAAATAAAAATAACAAATGTAAAAAATTGATCCATCTCGGTGGTTGAGTTTACACAATATCACCGTCGACTCGCGGGTGAAAAGGGATGATCTCGCACAGAGACGTTCTCCCTTTCAGAAGGTGAAACTCGGAGGGAAAAAAATTGGATCCAATTTCACCCTCATACAGCACAGTCGATCACTCTGACACAATTTCAATTTTTTCCTCAATTTCCTTTGAAGCGTGGAAAAATATTTGACCTACTTTAAGACGATGCATCGGGTATCTTTGGGCTGCAAGTTTCAAGCAAAGGTCCAATTCTAGGTAATCATGGCACGCTGAATTAGCTATTCGCAACACAATTTGCGAATGACGGGATAATGCGGAAGTTACTTACATGAGACAGTTATTTTCCAAACTCAATACGCTTCAAAAATGGGAAACCGAAGTTAGTCAGAGTCGAAGAACAAGCGTAGGATCGATATGGCAATTATCTGCACAGCACACAACGCGCGAATAATTTCTGCTATTATCGATTATTTGCTTATAATACTCACTGGTTTTTCGGACAATGAGAAGTCGCTATAACTTAAATTTGACATCTTCCCAGAAGTGGTTATTCACATATGGCTCTGAAGACTAGTTGAATAAACTTTTTCAGACCAAAAGAAATTACAGTTCACTGTATCCCGTCACAGACGCGAATAGTACAAGTCGTGGACTAGTCAGACATTGACCGCTATTCCCAATCCTTCTTAATTGCTTCCGTCTCGATTCATTTGAGTATTACTCGGGCCCGTATTATCTTTATTATATGTATTTCTACGTCATTTACTTCGTCTTATCAGCTTACCTGTTATCAGCAGGTCCAGAAGTATCGCCAGAACGCCCATCGCTGACATCTTTCGATTTAACTTCTCGTTGACTTCGAGGTGGTTGTTGAAAACAACGTGCTCACGACACTTTCGATATCATCACTGTTTGATTGAATAAAATCTGTTTAAACTTCGCGAAACTCGCCGGATTGTATGGAACAACCTGTATGGAACAACCTGTTTAACACATTTTGGAAAATCCGATCTTGAACGTAGCACAAAATGTTTCTGAATACGATGCGAAATAAGAATTCATTTTAATTTCGCACTCTCGACGAGTTACGATGCACTAAACGCACTCGATGTTAATTTATTCATCTTTAATACCAGAGTCTAACTTTCATTCCGATATTTTCGCTTCACCTTTGTTATCGCTGAATATTATTGTCAGTAATTGGAAGAATAGAATGTGATTCTATTGCAGAACAAAAATTGTACGAGTCGGTTTAGGTTTATCATCCTTATACCGATACACAACTGAAAATTGGTATTTGATTTTTTGGGATCAGAGATAACGATTCACAGATTACGAATCACGGATGTTTTGTCATATGTTTGGAAAAGAATGTTGATTATGGGGCCGCTAATTTCGAACAATAAAACAGTTGTACTGTTGGCCAACGTGTTTACGGAGTCCGCTTGTTGAGCCTTCTGACAAAGCGCGCCCTTCCCGAGAACCTCGAGCATGAAATGATCGTGTGTCGTAGCGTCGCGACGCAAAGCGTCCATCCACATTCCGGCGCAAGCGTCGTTTTCACGCCGTTTAATCGGTGTTGAATCCAGATGAAACGTCTTTGACGAACTGATCTGCAACGTTTGCGACTGTAATATATGCCCATGGATTGCATCTATGAACCTATGTTTTATAGGGGGATTAGACACCCCCATTTTTGTGCTAGATCTTCGGCTCTTCTAGTAATCGGTAGCGGCAGACGATGGAGTAGATTTTTCATCACGTTTACGCATCTGGCCAATTCCACCTCAGATAATATCTTGCAACTTCTCTATGCAGGTAAATCTCATCGTTCATCCGTTGCATCCAGTGAAGAGGAGGCTATTATTTATGATTAACTACAGCTGGTGAATAGTTCACCAGGTATTTACACACCGACACGCAATTTTCTGTAAATTGCGATTGGATAGTCCAAAAAAACGTTCAAGTGTGGAGAAAAACCTCCTTTCGCTCTCTCTGTTTGCGGCCGAAGCTGTACGCCGTATATTTAGGTGACGTCTTTTTATGACATGATTTTTACAGCACCTTTGCGTACCTGATAAAGTATTATTTGGATCGTTCAAGCAAGGTGCTTCCAGTTTAGATTGCGTGAAAAGCATATTGCCAAGAACAAATGAATAAATGGCTGCACGGTGATTGTGTTATGCAATCATACGAATTGGCACGATCTACTTCATGGTAGAATGCAAACAAGAAAATATTCATTCCTGTTACCGGTTTAATGGGAATTCACCAATCAAGAGCAAGGTAGACACCAACTGATACCAAATTCAAGTCATCGAGTCATCAATCATTTTCATGGCTCGAATTTCTCATCAATTCTGTATAATCGTGTAACAAAGTGTACTAAAATGAAATGAAAGAAATTATCGAGCAGTTTTCAATGCATATGTTCTAAAATCTTCATCGAAGATTAAGAGACGGCGGTAAATCGAGGCGAACAAATTTAAACATTTCGCGTCAGAACATGATAAAATCCGATATGATTTCAGTCATCATTTACAGCAACTAAAGCGAAATTTCCTTTGACTGGAGTTCGTTACCGTATTGATTGGAATCGTCTCTAAGGTGGAGCTTTTTCACCAGTCTATAACGAAACATTGGAATAAAAATTGACGTCCTCCAATGATATCCAATAAAACATGTATTGATCTGTATTTCTGCTTTGACCTCGGCGTGAAACTCATTCGTTCAATTAATTCACCTCAGTGATTAGTTAAAAGTCGTGTCAGGGCTAGACTTGACATTTAATTGTAGCGCAAGCACCGAACTTTTTTTTTAACTTTTCACTCTTGGCCGGCGGCTGGTGGGCTATGAAAATGACGTCGATATACCTTCGTATCAAACTTTAGAAAACACTCGACACTCTATTATAATTATACCGTACACTTGTAATCGAATAATTTCCATCAAGCTGGAGGTGCCGCGACAATATATCCAACAAATGTTCTCGCTTAACCGCGTAGGTATCCAAGTTTGCAACACGTGTGGGACATTAACTTTCGTGGATATATAATGAATCATCATCCACCCACCATATCCACTTCAGTATTAGCCCTTTGAATATGCTGAATAAAAGCTTCAGAATACTTCCCTAGGGATTAACTGCGGCGGTATTTGCCAAGTCGCAATTACTGGGATCAATGGCTACGTCGTTGATAGGCTGTTGACTTCTTTGAAACCAATTTATCGAGCATTCCTACTTGAAGAAGCTTTATTTGCGAATCGCGAAACGATTTTTCAAATAATTATGTCCGATTTGCAGCATACTTAAGCTCCGAAATATTTTCTATAATTTCTTACTGCGTGAGGCAATGCAATTCGTTTGACTTGTGGACTCAATTAATCTGGCACCTACTGCATGGTAATCTCTACTTATATTATACACAAACATGAGAAAGTTTAGATCCACTTCTTGAATAATTTGTGATCACTTCCTTGAACTCAAAAATCGAATCCCAATGTAAAGCTCAGGACGTAGATTGCGTAATCGTAAACACGTGTGCGCAGCTTTCAGTAAGCCAAGTGGGCTGCGATAATGAAGATGATTTGTAGGTAAATCGAAATCCCATTTTATCCGTGGTGAAATTGTGAAATAAAATACATTTCCGTTCGCAAATTGCAACCTCATGAAAACAAATAAAATTGATCGAATGTAAGACGATCATTCGTTGAAAGCTCAAGTATCTGACGCTTGACGGAAGCGGAATGAAGAATTCCGATCTCTCGGATTCATAATATTGTTACTATAACCGATGTTCGCATCCCCAGCTTCCAAAGCGCTGAACTGTAAACGAGAATCTATACAACTGGAAATATCCAACACCAATGCTGACGTGTTCATCATTTTGGACAAGAAGTGCAGGTGTATATTTTACCGATGGACTCTTGTTTGGATTATAGTTTTTGACAATTCGTTTCACGTTACCTGCTAACATTGATTGATGACTTTTGGGAACTATCAACGACACGATATTTATACGGTACTCAATTATTCATTTTCGTGCCTGTCTGTAAAGTTAGACTCTAAACCGTATCTACAGAACTAGGCCACTTACACAGACTTATAAGCTCTAAGCTGTCCATGCTTCTATAATAATTCCGGCGCGTCAGAAGTCAGAAATATTCATATGCCGTGTTTGCGCGTCTTGCCGGACTCGGCGAAACGCGACTCCGCATTTTAATTGCGACGACGTATAATTAGTTTGACTCCTCGACTCCGAAGCTTCTCAGCTGCACTCGGAAATTTTGATTGGTTGGACCCTCCTTCAACGAACCGCGTACTTGATTGTGATTGAAGACTGCCGAATTTTCTTATATTTCAATATGGAATTGCCACGTATTTAGCCGTCCGAGCAATCAAATATTTACACATTTTAGGTGTATACCTTAGATGCCTCGTCCTATGCACATAGTGTGCACGGAGAAGCTTGCTCAATTTCATTCTTACCGCTTCAGAGCGAGTTGTGTACGCGCAGAATTTATTTACGTGGAAGGATGTACGAGATCCTCGTTTGAGTATCGATCGGAATACGCGACAGTATCTACAATTTCTGTCCGGAAAATTTCATCATTTTTACGTAAAAACACGGAGAGAATCGGGTCTATTTCAAACGTAGACGTGGGGGAAGTGCCGTTGGGTCGGTGAAAAACTTTCCTACGTCTGAATAAGCCAATTCTCCTAGGATTGTTGACTGAGATTTCACCGAGGCATGAACTCGAGCTTGCTATAAACTCCGAGGTATTTGAGAGTGGGTATAGGATCTTGATAGTTTCTAGATCCATTGATCCCCGACGGTTGAAGCTTCCGAAAAAGTCGTCACTGTTCGTAACGGACAGAGATTTCACGCGTGTCGGTTCGACGCGTTTACCAATTCCTCTTTACTCTTCACGTGGTCATTACTTTGGCTGACTTGCGTTCCTGAAAGCTTTTGAAAATGAAACCCGTAGTACTGTGAACAAGCGGTCACGGTGAGGACAAGATCCACCATGCAAATCCGTTGAGAATGGGTCGGTGGAAATTGATCTTAAGTTACGCATTCACCCTTTTCGTCAAAAACTTCGTCTGAACCGATTGCTCGGCATTTCATTGCCAAAGTGTACGATGAAGTCACACTTGATGATATTCGTGACCGGAAGATCGTATTTCACCTAACGTCATTACCAATGGAAATAGGTCGTTGTTGATACTCCGTCCGCATCATCGTTCAAGTTTCATTCGCGTGAATTTGACGAAAGTGTTTTTACCAACAGAGTGCACGTAAACGATGTAACGATATTTACATTGCGTTAAAAACCGAGAGCATGGTTGTGACACGAGTAATAAATACGTTCGGAAATTTATTTGATCAGACCGAGCGGGAGATGCTTATTTAGCGAGGAGTGTGAGAGCAGAGCGAATTGCCTTCGAATGGTTTCGGGAGACGCGGCGGGAGGAAAAATGACGCAACGGAAGCTTTTGTAGTTTCCACGCTGGTCGGACGGGGACAAAGTTTCGTTGAAGCTGCGATGTATTTTGTTTGGTGAAAATGCAAAGCTCGGAACTCGGCTTACCAAGCAATAGTTGTCCAGCGGAGAATCTCAGCGAGTTTCACGACTAGCGAGGGCGTCGGTTAAATCCGTAACAACGCCTCTCAGCCCCGCTGCCGCTTCTATTCGAGCCAAAGTCTATTTCCAAAATGCCTGTACGGTTAGTTGGTAGGAGTTTGCGTGTCCATCCCTCCCCTCAACGCCCCTCGTCCACCCCCCCATTCTCCGTTCCGTCATAATTCCGAGCGTTTGAAAATCCCGCAGGCCGTTGCTGCAGTCGTTTTTCCTTCCCGCGGTGCGGCCGTTGCTGCGCGATGTCCAAGCAGCGTTGTTTATCATTACCGCATGTGTGAAAATTCTCCCTCCCCATCACCCCTTCCCTCCCTCCCAGCCCCGCGATTTTCACCCCCTTTCCTATGCTCAGACGTTCTGAAATGTAACATCCGTCGGTTGTTGTGTTAGCCGGTTTGCAACGACGGAGTTAGGAGAGGGTGTCGAAAAGGCGCGAAACGGACATGTGCTCCACGGAATTTGGTACCCGAGTGATTTCGATAAGCACGATCCGTGACCGCTGCCGGAGATTCGCGGCGAAAGATCCAATTCGCGGGTTCTGAATTACAAGTGTTTGCTTTACACTTCGTTCTGCGTCGTAAAGCGATACTCTTCACCGACGATGCATTCGTCGTTTACCACTGTTCCCGGTCTGCGGCCTCGAGGTGTCTCGACGTATGAATGATAACGTGACGTGCTATGAATTTGAAGGGAAAAGTGGGGATGAAAATATTCCGTTTGGTTTCCAGTGACAAATTTTAATGTGCTTATGGGAGTAAAATGCCACGTAATGGAGAGACGTTGAACGATTGACAGTTTCTTCTACAAGATTGCATTCTTGACTCACGTCGATGCGAATACAAAGCGAATCGCGAAATTGTCACGCCTGTTTTCATTCGTCCTTAGATTAGACAGAGAGTCGCAGGAACGGGTTGATAAACAAATGAAGAAGAATTGCTAATATTAACGAGAGACTAATTTTATACACTTAAGAGCACAGCGGGTTATTGCCGCGTCATTTGTAAGCATGAAGAAACTTCCGTATCTTAACTTGAGAATCGCGTGTTCTTAACGAAATCTCGAAAGTTCCAAGATGCTTGAACCCGCTTTCGTTCGTCACTGATATTTATTTGGCCTTGCACCGAAAGTTAAGCTTATTGCGAACCTTCGTTTCAACGCGCCTTTCATTTCTCTTCCTCAAGCCACAAAGGAAAAGGTCGCTACATTCGTTGATATTTAAACCGCTTCTGGAACTTGAAAAAAATTTCGTCACGTCAGCTTGCGATTCAAGAGGAAAGCTTATTCCACGTGAAAGTAATAATTTATTTTTATCCGCTCGTCCTGAATCGACTCGAGACTTTGATGTAGATTGGACAAAGATGATGTTAGATCTCAAAGTTGACTATCTGCAGCTGTGAAACGTTATTCAGAGCTGCTTTCAAGCTTCCTTTTGCAGTTGTAACATGTGTTGCTGTAATTGCGAACTCTTTACACGGTGATTCTTGGATGTTCCGGTTACTCTGCAATAAACCGTAATGAGTATAACCAGCCACGCAAACTTTGGATACTTTGGAAACTTTCGTTCAATGTAGTCCGACTAATTCACGTGATCTAATATTATCGTGGTTGAATGCTCGGTAATCCAGTAAAAAGAATAAAATTGGAAGTGATCAGATGATGTCAACGTGACAGAGGCCAGGCATATAAACTTGGTATAAATACTCGAGTCAGAATGTCATCAAGGATGGAGATGCAAATGATGAACGAGGTTCAGGAGTCCTCGAAGTGCGTCAAGGTACTCTACATGATATGGAAGTTCTTCGCGTGTGTCTTTAGTCACGTGACGCTAATCAGCCTTGTCGTGGCTTACTGCCTCCTCGGAGGCTTGGCGTTCCAGGCTTTGGAAGCACCGAATGAAATAAAGGTAAGCCTTGCGAATGTCCGTGGGTTTCTTTCATCCCCCCAGGGATTCAGCTGGTCGGTAAGACTGATCAACATGGCGAGAATTTCCGAAGTTCTCCAGCAGCCCCGGAGATTCTTGTACTGCCAGTAGCTGTTTATGACGTAAACACCTGCTTCACTCGCTACGAAATCGATCAGCTGAATCTGCAAGCAAACGTCACGGCCTAAGTCGTGGCGAGCTTTTTCGTGTTTTCCTTTACGTCAAATATGTATTCGTGACGCGATCGAATCTGGAAGAAGTCCAGCTGAGAAAACGCGTCAGGTGACGATCGAGCCGTTAACTCTAATCCATCTCTTATAGTCGCTTCTGGCAAGACCGAGTCGAGATGAAAAATTGACAGTAATCTAGGGCGGGCCCCAGCTTATGGAAATTTATGATACTTTCAAATTTTCAATATCAACAAGCCGTGCGATTTATAATCTTAATTTTGCTTTAGCCCGTCGAACGTTATATCTTACATCGCTGTTTAAGATAATGACTCACGCACAAGTATTTTGAGTATAACTTGTACCTAATCATCATATTGCCCACGGTAATATTTCAGGCTCACATTATATTTTCACAACTATGTAGAACACATTATTCTACACATATTCGCACAATGCACGTATTATTTGCTCCTTACGGTGACAGAGCTGCCAAATTTCAACATCAATGAGCAAAATTGACGACACGATCATCTCGATAACACTTATGTAGAAATTTTTATCTTATCGCGGATTTCCTACAACAAGGTTAGGGAGAGCATAAGTCTGCTGCGGACGAACGTGACGGGTGAATTGTGGAAAATGACACTCGAATGCAACGTCCTGGATCAGGAAAATTGGACGAGGGAAGCCAGGGGTCAATTAGAGGTGGGTCTCAACACAAGGTGAAATTAGGTACCTACAATTACAGATTTATCATGCCTAATGACGCTAATTATTCCGTAGACGTTTGAGAAGGACTTACTGCAAAAGATGGAACGTGAAGGGTGGGATGGTTCCGAGCCGGAAGCAGAACTGCAGTGGACTTTCCCCGGCGCTCTCTTCTACTCAATTATCGTTATTACCACCATCGGTGAGTGTCTCTTCTCCTTTAATTCACTACAATAATTCGACGTTGTAGCGTCCCAGAGTTCAAAGGATTCGATTATCAATATCTTATGCATTTCGCAGCACCGCATCGAATAATCGAATGGTTGAAGAGTATAAAGTATATCTGATTTACAGTTTCGAGACTCGTTACCTGTAAATATTTGCGATAAGCAGTACTGGGAAGCGAAACGGTGATTCCTTTCCTTCGGGTTCGCGTAATATAAAACATTTTACGGTATATTAATGTAAAAAAAAGTTATATTTCATTATTACAGCAATAAGTTATAGTAGTAAATATTGATAGGTTTACTAGGGAAGAATAAAACACATAATTAATGCACGATAACGATTCAGACAGGGTCGATATACAATATACATATAGGTATGTATATACTTTGGTATGTTAAGACACGCGGTCGAAAGGGAGCTCCCACGTGTTGAGTAAAATCGTATAAATTGGTGAAACAGCATTGGATCGGGACGACGCTGAGAGGTGGAAAGGTATTGCGACGGGGCGCGAATAACAATTATCCACGAGTTACGAGAAATTCCGACAAGATCGTTTCTCTGACGAACCATGATAATAATAATAATATTGGCTTTTCAATCGCGAGTGAGTGAACCTGGACCTCAGCCGAAGTCCGTGGGACTCTTCGGCGAGGATTTATTAATTGTCCTTGCTCGTTTCACCGTCAGTGCTGGGACTTGTTGGCACGTCGTTGGCGGTTTTATCGTTTTTACTCTTCGATTTCCCAGCCAACCTTCCGTAGTCGTCAAAGTCGTAGGGCCTGGGCCTGTTGTATGGGTTTTGCCAGTTGAAGTAGGGGTTGTTGTTGCCCGCGTAGCCGGGGGCATAGGGCCCCCGATAAGGCCTGTCGTAGTAGCCGTCCGGCCCGTTTCCATAATTATTATAGGGCCTGTTGTAGTTGTTGTAGGGCCTGTCGTAGCCGCCGTTTTGATACTGTCCGTAATAATCGCCGTCGTAATCGCCCCCGTAATTGTTCCCGTTTTCATAGTACTCGGGGGGAATCGCGTTGAAGGGTCTGAACGGCAGGTTGCCCTGAGGAAGTAAATTTTGTAACAAGTAAGTCGAATTTTCTGCATCCCACTTTGCGAATACGGTTCACTAGCGCACAGATTTCAATTTGTTTTCCAATTATACAATTTCCCTCTTGACGTTATCCTGTGACATAATCCCGAGGTTCGCGTTACCGCGTACTGTAATTACGACATTCCAACCCGATTGAAATTAGCAATTACGTGAAACCTAGCTCTTCGCCTTTAACGGTAATGGATTATTAGTAAGAATTGCAGCTGCGGCTTCGTGGTATCGAAGCCTTGTCGATACCGCGGTTACGATATCAAAATTGTCTGTGCCTAGGTGGTTCAATTTCCGCAGATTCTCTCTCATCTTGATAATTAGGTGTCCAAATTTTCATAACGACATTTGTCGATCTACGGATGAACCTCTCGCAACGTGTGAAAGCATTTAATTTATAGTAAGTCAAGTAAGAAATCTTGAAAGTCGGGGGTAAAAGGTATAACAGTAATCGTTAGAATTAATCAGGAATACAGAAATCCCTGGCGAAAAGGGAACACAGAACGTTAATTGTCAGTCACGAATCTTATTTTTATTGGAATACGGTGGATCCTCCGCAAAGTACTCAAATGCAGCAGTATATGTTAGATGCGGGGGCAGCGGCGTTATCAACAGAGCAGATAAGGTAGAAGGCTGTTGCAGTATCAGTTAGTCAGACAGAGTTCTGGGATCGATATCGTAGGGTGAAACGGGTCTGCTCACCGGATATTGCGGCCTGTTGGGGTAGTTTCCGTTGAACTGCTGATACCCGTTCCCGGTACCGCCGTACTTCCGGCTGCTGAAGCAGCAGTATTGTTTTCCTCTGGAGCAGGAGCCCTGTAATACCGTTCGTCGTGAGCCAAAGAGGTTTGGCGATTCTCGCGCAATCGATAACCGGTTCGAAACCGGGCTTAGCGAGGAAAAGGTGAAAGATAAGGGATGATCATTGGCACTCACAAATTTCACGCCGGGGCAGTTGAACCCACGGCTGCACTTGCAGGTGTCGAATTCCTGGTACCGAGGGTCGTTTCTTATCCACGACGGGACTGGACCAGACAGTATCGGGTCCACGTTTACACCCGGCACAACCGGCCCGGAATTGTGGTCGAATCCATCACCGCCAGGCCTGAACGGTCTGTTGTTGCCCGGTCTAAAAAGAAGGTCCGAAAAAAGCTCTATCAGAAAGCGTTGAGCCCTGAAATTAGCGTTATAGGAACTTGACGTACGCGCTAAGGGGTGCTTTGAGGCAGGTGCTTCCATTCCGACCTTCCACCCCTTTTATCTCTGGCTAAGAATAAAGGAGCTGCTTGGTCCGAGGATGAACCTCCTAAAATCCGAGCACCGATTTGAGTAACGAAAACGTTCGTATTTGGCAAGTACGCTTCACGCAATCAAAGGGGTGCAAGGTACTCGAAACGGTGAAAATACGCACTCTATATTAATTTCCTAACAGAAATGGTCCGGATGATCGTCGAGTGCAGGTGAATCGAAATAATATCGTCGATTCAACGGTTCGAATTACCTGCCAATAATTCCACTCGGTCCATCCGGTCCGACGAGAACTTGGTTACCATCTCCGGGTCTGATAGGCCTGCTGTTCGGTCCATACGGTCCTGGATATTGGGGTCTAAATTGATTCTGCGACGCGAACCCGCCGTCGGAATTATCCGGGTACTCGTGTACGTTGTATCTGTATATTTAACAGAATTGCCGAAGCATTATTGCTTACCCCTTTATATGATAGCACGGGGTGTTTTCGGCCGAAATTCACCTCTCCTCGATTATTACAAGGGGTTAACCATTATCGGGGTAAGGTGCGGCACGCATGGGGAAAAGGCGTATTTGAAGTAACGGGGTCCAGACAGGAGTAGTTTAACTTAATTCAGTCACACGGCCACTTGGCGTTACTCGAAAATTCATTTGATACGACTTTGTAAATCAAGTAAAATCGTTCAAAGTCAGTATTATAGATATTGACGTTCGAAGTGATTTTCATTCAACGAAATGACTCGAAACGAACAACTAGGCTCGATTTCAGAATGGTAAACCCTTTGAAAAGCTTTATTCAACTTTGTTGATTACACGAACCCATTTTTCCGACAATATTACGCGAGGATAATGCGGCGCACACACATTCTCGTTCAAAGGATATTCGCGCTGCCGGTACGTATTCCGTTATGTATAAAATCCAAACCGTGTTTGATTTTCGTTCAAGCTTTGCCTCGAGAGCAAACGTAATCCCGTCTTCAATAAGGTGTTTGGGTGAAAAGCAAATTTATCCGGAAGTATAGGTGGAGTGGGCGGGTTGCGGGGAGGGCAAGGGCGAGGACGGGGAGACAATTCCAGGGAGCGGGAGACACCCTTCAAAGTTTAAACGCCGTGAGAAATTGCATTTCAATTTTCCGAGCCACTTTATTCTTGGCACTCGGCAGAGCCCGGCCCGTTTCCTGTCTAATCGACGCTTTGACGCCTTCGACGCTCCGCGTCGCGCGCGCTTTTTCTTCGATTCCTCGTGTAACTAAATTTCCTCAAATCACAGCGTTGCGTTCGCGTTCTTCCTCGAACTGCCTTGCTTGTCTTGTCTGTCTTTGCCTCGGCAACCGAATCTCCTCCCGTTGATCGATAAGCGGGTTTCGGCTACAGGGGGTTTCATCTTCGAGGAGGCTTCGCCCGTCTATTACTATATACGAATCGGGTATTGGTTCGCTTTGCCCCGGGAGAATAAAGGGTGACGGAGACTAAATAGAGATAAGGTGGCCGTCTTATACCTATCCGACTCGGGATGACGGGAGGAAGGGTGGAAACGGGGGGGAGAATAGCCAACTAACGAAGTAAGAATAGCTTTGGTATCGTAGCTTCGGGCTGATAAGACGGTTGTGCTCACCTGATATTTCTATTATCGCCGGCTCTTGCCTTTTCTTCGTCGCCCCAGATCCACTTGCTGTCTTCGGCCGCAGCGGCGACCGTCAGTATCAAGATCAAAAGCTTCATTTTCTCTGGAAGAACGAAAATACCGACGTCAACAAACGGATACCTTGTTCAATTCCCACCCCTCGTCATTGGGGTGAAAGTCTCGGGCCTCTTTTCATCGTAAAATTCATACGAATTTTCCGCGTTCGGTGGAGCGTATAAATATCATCCTTGGAAATCTCACCTTCGTCGTTCAGAATATCCTTACATGAGCTTTATTCTCGGTAAATATGTTTAGCGTTTTGTTAATTACAAGCGTGTGCCGAGATGGCTGATTCTTTTTCATCTCGGTTTGTTTGTTCAGATTTTTCGCGAAAATATTTCACGCTTCCGTCATCCCGCAAATTAAATTATTCTTTCTTTGCCACATTACTTAGAATACATTTCTTTTTGTGCGCCAACCTGATGATTATTTGCGAAGAAATATTTGAGCGAAGAAGGCTGGACGCTTTTTGTTTTCCACCTTTCATTCATCCACTCCAAAGATATCGCGAGATACAAACGGGCATTTGTTACTTTGTCTGCGCAACAGTGTTGCGACAATTCCGGTTCATCGGATGCAGCGAGCGTTTAATCTCGACGAACGATCAAATTTTCAGGGTTTGAAAAGGAACAAAACCCTTTCAGTTTCTTTTCCTCAAATCCGCGGGAATGAGTTTATCTTACCTTCGTTTCGGCAAGCCCCTCTCAAGTTTTGTCGCGTATTATCCTGGCATCTTATGGAAATAAAGAAAACGACACATTTGGCCTTCGGACTTGATTTGAAACGCCGCAACATCGAGTTATGTGATTTTAAACTCGATTCTGCCCGCGACTTTGATCCATCAACGATTTCATCGCGGCAGATATAGCCGAGCAGCAAGTACTTCAGGCTGCTGATAGGATGGGAAAGTTTTGTAATCTAACTTGAAGTAATAAGGTATACGCGGTAGATCCAATCGTTGCCACCTACCTATTATTTTTCTCTTTCCCTTCTTCACGCGTTCCTGATTACAACAACATCCTGCAACGCTTTTATTGCATAAACGTTGGCAAAATTGTAATGGAATTTTCATTCACAAGGCTTGGCGTGGATGTGATTCAATTTCAATTATCAAAAATATTGCGAATTTGCAACTTTACGTGTGTATGAAGTTTGCGGAAAATGTATGACACGCAACAGAACCATATTCATACAAATTGGTCTCTGCGAAAAAAAAGCTCCAAGAGAACTTTAATCCACTTAGTTCGCCTCACGTTTTAAAACACCGTGCATTAATCAATTCACCTGCTGCATGGCAGCTTTCGAGAATTGATGTAAATCAATAACTCCACGCACAACTGTGTCTCGTATATTTTTACAGCCTGTTCAGATGATCGGCGGTTTCGATCGATGCGATGGAGTAAATTGGAATACATACCGGCGGCATTTATTCGCGGAAATAATTCGTCAAACGAGTAACCAAACCGACGTTTATTGTGGGATGCAAATGTCCGTTACTCGGCAATGAAATTGTATTACACGATGTTGCAGGTATACGAGGATTCGATGTCACAATAATTATGAACCAATGTGTTACGGTTAAAATCACTCGACAGCTACGAATCGGTTAATTTGTGGGTGTAAAAAAAAAAAAAAAAAGTGTCAAGTCAATTACAGTCCTTGGCCAATTTTTTTAATTCTTCTTTTCTACCACGCTTCCATTCTTGGCATGAAATCGTAATTACCCGAAATCTTATATTGAAATTCTCCCGTTGATCGAAGTCCTTTCTTCGCTGTTTCAAACGATCGGTCAGACAGATGGTAATAGAGGTTCATATTGACACACGTATCGCTTACTTAGTTCGCAACAAACGGAACGTCGCTTTGACAAACTGAAACGGGGAGATGGAATCGATACCGTCTCTATTCCATCCGAAGAGAAACCCGATTACTCGTGACCCCTTCGCGGCGACGAAGATCTATATTTCTGCCTTTATCGCTGACGTTCGCGAATTGAACGGCGAACGGTAACCGTGGATGAAGAGATAGGAGAACGGGACGCGTAGACAAGAGAAGAAAATTCAATAGATATGGAGTCTTCTCTCGCCTCGACAGAACCTAGGACGATACATACATTTCGCACGAAGCCGTGACGCTTTCGCCTTAAGACTTTCACAAGGACCATTTTCGCTTATTTCATTTTTCGGATTCTTACTAAATAGTTACAGCGGAGCTGATAAGCCTTCGTCTGTCTGCCTAATGCCCTAATCCATACTACGAATACGAGATATAATTATGTGACGCAGAGTTTGTACACGCAGGTAACACTGCAGCCGACTGTCACGAACTTTGTTAAACCCTTTTATGGGCCATAGAAATCCGGTGCGTCGTTGGGCACAGCTTTCAGACGACTCGGGAAACGGCTAATTATCATGATCTTCCAATTCGGGATGTATCCTAAAATCCCTCTAACCCCGAAATCCTCGAATCTTTGATGGAACGCGAATGGGTTTGTCTCAGATCGTGAAACTCTCCTCTGAGCTTGAATCTTGTTCGTGAAATCGACTAATTGACTTTCGTTTATTGAAACTAGAAACGATTGAAATTTGAGTCTCTTTGCTCGTTTAACCCGATGGTCCTGGCAATCCTATTGCTTCCTAGCGACAAAGCGTCGACGTTCCGCTGATCGCTGATTCTGGAAGGATATTTCGATGACTGCGCTGGAATTCTCCAATTACTCCGTAGTTCGATGGCACAGTCTGAGGGGAATAAGAATAATCAACGAGACTAATACAATATGTCAGACGCAGAGGCGAGTAGCCGCGGGTGAATCGGACAGTATTAGCGGAAAATGAGAGAACGGGGTTTCTCAACGCGTAATTCCGTATATAGTTTGGTTTCAACTCTTTTTCATCCTCTATTTTTCGACTCGTGCTCCGGAGCATCGGCTTCTCGTCGGATGAATAGAAGAACGGCACCGAGATCAGCAGGCTTTTCAGATCAGGTTCTTCTTTTTTGCGTTCGCAAGAATTCGATCAAAAGTTGGTTCCGAGTTTACAATGCACCTGAGTCAAAGTTCAGTTGAAACTAAAGTCTTGAGGCCGTTGACCGGTCCTTTCAAATTTTATATTGCAATTACCTAACGGTATTGCGTAATATCGGAGAGGTGGGCGTGTTTGAAAAGTTCACACAGAAACGAAAGATTCCGACGTTGATTAATTTCCGTGGAGATTTCATCGATTAGAAAATGCATAATTTAGCATAACATTAATTAGGATACCGCGTTACGTTACATGGCCTCGGGTCTGAGACGGTGATGAAATTAAATACCCTGTCCTTCGAGGTTCTCGATCTCCGACACGAATCGAACTTCCCATGACTAGATAAAATAACATTGTTATGGAACTTTTCAGCGGAACGGCTGCGTCTACGTGGGCAGTAATTTTTTCACTCTAGGTTCAGATTTTTTTGGCGATGAAATCGCTGACCTTCAAATGGCCTGTGGTTTTTAGACCATCTACAGGAGAAATTAAAAGCACCCTTGAAACACGCGTCTGCGAATCAAGTTTCACGTGTAGGCATACACGATACGTTGGTTGCGCTGAAAGGGACAAGACAAGGGTTGCGATTCATCGAGCCGTAATATAACTCGCGCTGTTTTCACGCACAACTTGCCGGTGTATATTCGTAAACGGTTTTCGATTTCATCCCGTTAAACCCGCGGCATTGAATATGGCAAAACGAATGGCCGGGGGCGTTACTGGACCCCCGTCGACGCCGTTTAAAATAGTTCAATTTTACCCAGACTGCGTCGTTTGCGGCTCTATTAGGCGCGTCGCGACGCTCGGCGTCTCCTCGACGATCCGCAATCTGACGGAGCTGCCGGTTCTCGTCGCCAGATACAGCCAACGACGACGCAATAATTATTACTTCCAGCTCAAACCTAATCTAGACTCTTGCTCTGCACACTCTCCAGAGACTCGACAGCCTTTCTACTCAGATAGATAAGCCTTTCGCAATAATTCCCAGGCCTGGGGATTCCAGATATAGAAAACCCCCCACGTGTGGGACAATAAACGTATCCTGAACGCTCGCTTTTATCTTTGTGAACTGCCGGCAACGCGAATGAATTTTTTAGGTCAAAGTTTGCGAGTGATTCTTTTTTGACGAAGTAAACGAGGGTGTTAAAAATTTTGCTCCAATTCTCGTTTTTTCTTTTCCGTGAAAAACGAAAAAAGTCGCGTTCATTGGATAACAAATTTGAAAAGTATTCAAATTTCTGGTATCCGCGACAAAGCAGTTGAACTTCTGCCTCAAGAATTCACAAATCGCGTCTCGAATAAGCAAGACAAATAGTTGATCCGTGCAAATTCTACAAGGTTCGTCAATCGGATTACCATAATTTTAAATGGATGGTCAAGGCCACGAGTGAAATCATAATATTTTGCATAACGTCGCGAGATCCTTGGAGAATAATCTGTGCCTAGAAGTTGGGTCTGTGATTGCAATGCGCGATTATTTTGCGCTAAACTTATCTTTCATTTCACGTGTGAATCTGAGACACCGACCGATTAACATTGGCCTCTTTTTTCGCGAGGGATCGTGATCCGCGATAATAAAAATTCGGGTATCTCGTCACGCGAAATGATTCGAAACATCTCTACTGCGATTCCGAAATGTAACGGATCGGCGTACGCTTTTCACACGCTGTTGTGAACCGACTGCAGCCAGGAAGGCAGAATACGTAGGCAATGACGCCTTGGCCCAGTTATCCGGCGTTGACAGGTTGACGAAATGAAAGAGAGCGAGAGTGGCGGATAAAACCGCTCCCAATTGATCCTGGTGAAGGTGTGTCGAATGGGAATAAAGAATATGAATAGAGATAAAAAAAATTAATGAAAACACGTTAGAAAATTATTGGGATTTGAAACAGTCAATATTTGTACGCATGTTGTAACAGATCTACAGGCTCGTTGCAAAAAATAATAATTTGAACAACCATGTGAATGCATGACAGTAAATATACTTTTCATTTAATCAAAAGTTGTTTAAAATTGAAGCATCAATGAATTTTATTTCTGGTTTTATTTTTTCTACTACAAGATGGATTTAGTTGAATAACACGAAGCGGAATTTACAGTTCATGAATTCCACGTTGAATTTGGCATGATTGATGAATGACTTGAGTAATTTAGGCGCAGATTATCGGTAAAAAATTTCTTAAACGTCGAAGATGCGAGTTGCAAAACTTTTGAATATGCTGCGATAATTATTTCCGCGTAAGAAATAAAATTCACTCGATTTCTCCGCAAAGTCAACGTCTCCGACGATAATTAGTGATGATTGACGAAATCAGCAAGCTACATTCGTGAGATTTTATTATTAAAGACTCGTGTATTCCATCTTTACTGTTAGGAGCTGAAAAATGGTCGGCCGCAAACGTAGCAGATACGTAATAGGACAAGTATAACCCGACTCGGTACTCAGAATTCATAATTTGTTATCTCGGATTAACTAAGTTGGCTGGATTAATTAGCGAGCGTGAAACTTAAACACTTGCGGTTGGGCGTGGCGTGAGAAGCGAAGCTATTTTGTTTCTTGGGGCTAGTTGTACAAATGAGACGATGTTTCGCAAACCAAGCTAATAAGTGAAGTTCTGATTCGCTGCGGCTTTTGCCGGAGGTTGTTTATTGCGTTTTGAACTCCTTCTTCGAACCCCCTGACAGTAAAAAACGACTAATTAAACCTATCGATTCGACGCAGCATCTATAAGACGACATTTTTCAACTCATTCAGCAGAGCAAGGTATCAATTTGTCCTCTCGCATGGATGAAATATCACCGATCTCGACGCGTCCCGCCTCGCTCAATATGGACCTTTGATACAGTCTCGATTCATGGAACAAAAGAGAATCATTCCACCCTCTGCCCTTAGTGAAATTTTTCACATCAACGAAGAAATAACGACGGGGTGGGTTTTCAGCTCGAAAGAAATCGTCATAGCCATTTGTATTCAATGGGAACCGAATGGTAAAGCAATGAAGACATTCTCGTCGTATTTATTACCACTTTATCAACACAAAAGGCGTTGAGGTAAAGGCAGAGTGGATATAGAGAAACGCTAATGGAAAATAATACCGTTGCAACAGCGATTCAATCGAGCATTGAAAGCACTACGTTAAACGATTCGAGCTAACGTTCTTTCCGCAAAATACCGCTGTAAAAAATGGCCTCTGTTTAAAAAATGCGAGACTTATTACTCGACTTGTTTTTTTGGTGACGTTCGCCGTCGATGAACATATTTTATACATTTTGGAATCGTATAAATCGGTGAAAAATTTCATTCCATTAAGAGTACAATGTCAAGTTACGCAGCCATTTCAGACACTTCGATGGAAAATCTGCACGTTCACTATCACTGTGAAGATATTCTGACAGGCGTAGGTAGGACAGCCGTAAAATAATCTGGAAACGGTAGAGCAACTGTTACGGAATTTGGGCAATGCTGCACGACTCACCGCACTATTGCGAAACACCTATGAAGCACGGTGTTACGTTGATTGCGACTGGCCGAAAGCGAGAGTGGCACAGTCCCTTTATACGTCCCTCCGAAACAATCTCTGCATCGCCTCAATTGCCGCCCATACCCGCTATTCGACGGGTTGAATCCTGAACCCCCGCTAGGGGGAATTCCTGAGGCCGCCGAGACTCGTCGCGGGTTTTTCCCGGCAGAATCGAAGGCGTCTTTCTTATCCCGATGCTTATCCGATAACAGATTAGTCCGATTTCATTGTTTCGTTACATTTTCTCGAATGGATTTTGGTAATCGAAGCGGACCATCACCTCGAGTCGGTATCAAATCGCGTCAAGTTTCAGTCATTCCTGTCACTCGATACCGAATAACCAAATAATACGATCCAAATTCGAGAATTGGTGGCCTCGAATTGCAGTATCGCGTTGGAACGGGACGTAAAAAGGATCGATGCGATTCCTGAACACAATGCAATCTTAACGACCCGCTTTTTTGCACCAATCCAGATATTTGATCGTGGTTCGAGGGTCAATAATCAGCAGCTGGTTCGAGAGAGAGAAAAATTAGGTATTTCGTAGCGCGGATCTGTACGCTGGGTTTTAGCTCGCGTTGAGCAGAGTTGAATAGGGCCGACAGCGTGGATTGAACCAGTGAAATATCGACTCTTTCCCCTGGTCGTAGGGAGGTGTTTCCATTCCTAAACCAACAATGAGGATCCCGGATAATTCTTGGATAAGTGATAATTGGCGTATAAAAAACGTCCGAGAATCTAGTCAACGGAAATGATGAGCGTTCCAAGCCGCTCTTCGAGTTCTCCTTTCGGGTCGAATGGATCGTTTGGCAGTTAAAAAAAACCGCGACAAGTGGGTAGCAAAAGCCGATAACACCTCGCCAACCGGCCATGTATTTTGACCCAATTAATCGTTGGGTAACCTTCGCTCTCGCCTTCGACTACCTCCGCAGATTTAAACGACGGTGTAAGAATATATTTGCGGAGCGGTAGAAACTGAACCGATCTTGTCGAGAACGCGAAACATTCGCCGACGCAGATTCGGAACTTGTGAGCTGCGTTCACCGGGTTTCGGGATGTTCGGTACTTAATCGACAGTTGTATCCAGACCCTGAAGCTTGTCGACAAAATTTATCTTCGGACTCGCGTACCCGTCGTAATGAAACTGTCCGGGCGGTCGGAATTGCACAATTCAGGTACGCGGTTTGATCGGTTTTGTTTGTCACTTTCCTGGTCATTGCCGCTACGCACACCCTTCATCCGGTCCTTTTGTTTGAGTCAAGCACTTTGCTACCCGGCTC
Organism: Neodiprion pinetum; assembly: GCF_021155775.2. NCBI lineage: Eukaryota > Metazoa > Arthropoda > Insecta > Hymenoptera > Diprionidae > Neodiprion > Neodiprion pinetum. The sequence goes on from NC_060234.1 coordinate 35,145,499, forward strand.
TGCTCGGTGCATTTCACTCGTTGCATTGTCATTCAAATCCTCGATACCTATTCTAGCGCCATTTTTCGTCTTCCGTTCTACTCTGCCTCCGATTAGACACGTTCGATTGCAACATAGCGCCTGATCGCAGCATCCAGTTCACTCTATACCGTAATTATACGGCCCACACGTTGCTACTCTCGAATCAACAAATTGCGCAATAAGGTTTGAACGGAGACCCTTGCCTTTCTTCGTGACGCAATTTCGGGCACGCGATTAATTTCGGTTGAGTTGCGCGACGTTTGTCGACGAGACAAACCGAGGATTTTCAGTATACGATTCGGAAATTTAAATCTCAATAGTAGACATGAAGTTTCTATCTTTTTTGCTGATTCTTGTATCGCCGTTTCATCGAATTCTTTCCCTTCCGCATCCAGAGGGAAAGGAGTAGAATATTCTTCGTCGAGCAGGACGTGATCTTGGCGAAGTTGTCAGAACCGATTAAGGCGGAGTGAAGAAGTCGAAGCAGGTCGGGAAAAAAAACAAAAAATTCATGCCGGTACATTTGGGAGCGTGGATTTGAATGGGAAATTTGCACCTCAAGAAACAAGGTTCAAAGGTACTCCTGGAGGCGTTCCGTGCCGTTTGAAGTTTGGCCGTAAGAGGCGAATCGCAAAGGGCCTGCAGGGAGGCGTAACTTCGCGGGGAGATATGAAAATTTCAAACGTTTCGTTGCAGACTTTACGATCGAGTCGGGGAGTTCATACTGACGTGGATACGGTCACGCCGTAAAGAGAGGGTTTCAGACTTCGAAACTGTGCCGTTACAGCCCTGCCACGCCGTTGTTGGGTGTATCCTTTATATCACCGGCAACAAAAGGGCCTCGGCGAGCCGATTTTCCACATTCGAGTGATGAATTTCGGCCTCGATTCTGCAGCGCGGTGCGGAGATGACGAGGACTGATAGTATATCATTTACAGCCAGCGCGTTTACTGCAGGCATTGTTTCATAATGAAATTTTTAATGAAAGGCTCATGCTGCCAGACCTTATACTGCACGGGATGTCCTTTGTTGTACCATTCTCTACGCTCTGCTGCATACTCGTCAACCCGTGTACTGCAGCTATGTACCGCGGCTGGATTCTATGACCGAATGATTTTTTTCCACACTTTTTTTTACCCGTTAAACATTTACAAAGAATTATGCGCCGCACGAATCTCATAATTCATCCAACCTTACAAGGTCGTCTGATTCGGTGTATAACTATTTCACTCCCCGAGTTTTTGTCATTCGTTGCAGGTAAAATAATAATAAGTTTATGCCCGAACGAAGAATTACACACGCGTGTCAGTTGTCGAGAATATATAATGTCGACAGATTTCACGGTTTTTCCCCATTCGTGTAACCGTGATATTAATAACACACTGCAGAGAAACTCGTCGTTCTTCGTATACAGGAAAAAATGTTTAATTCTAAGTCGATTTTTAAAATAAAGGTGACAAAAAGGAGAAACAAGTAAAGAACAGTAATTTTTGGGCGGGATTCCCGGCGCGTCTGACTCTCCTAATGCAGCGGTTAATTCCTGCTTCGAAACGACCTCAAATTATCGACAGGACAACGACCGGAGGTGAAAAGTTTAACGGCGCGTTCCCACAGGATCGACTCGGGGTGAAATTTCATTAGTACCTACGACTTGGCCACGCTGAACGCGGTGCATATTTTGTCACGTGGAGATATTTCGTTGGGAATAATTTGGGTTAATTAGGTCAGCACTTTGCCCCTCTGCACACACTTCGCGGCCCATTATTTTCCCCACAAGTTATATCTGCCCCCCGGTATCCTCGCTTGGTTCCCTTCGACATCGGTCCGCGCAGGTCGGTTACACCTGACCCCGAACGAATCGAGTCAAACCGAGTGAATTATTTACGGTATTCAGCGTAGCTAGCCGGCTTTAGGCCGCAACTTGCTGTTTCAATAGACCCTACAAAGCTCTTTCAAACCCGGCCACATTTCCACTGGTCCAAGGTTCCGATACCTCTGTAATTGAACTACGAGCACGTAATATTACAGAAAGCGCAAACTCGACCCGAATAAGCTTTGCCAAGTACACAAACATGCGGCGCACTGCCCATCTCTAATTGGAAGAAAACAAACGAATTAAGTATCGTTTGATTATTTATTCCCTCATTCTGTTTCATGTTGTAACCGACTCAGCCTATGATGTTTTCCTTTTTCTAACCGATAGGCATAGTCCATATTCGATACGCGGTTTGAAATCGGAGATGTTTTATGTATGCCATAAATAACAAACGCACATACGCACATATATATATATATATATATAGTATAAAATTTACAAGTATATATGTCGCGGTCCTCGAGTGTCGGATGGCTGAGGGGAAACCATGGTAATGACATCTTGAAGGGGCCATTACTTCACAGTTTTTGGGTGCGAATTATTCTCTTCTGCAGAATGGTAAGGCGTATTTTAAAATCAATAAATAATGCAAGAAGAGAATTAGGTTTGTAAATCAATCCTTATAAAATGGGCGAGGCTTGAGAAGCGGCTACTTTTTCTAGCTCATACCGTTGAGTCCTCTCATAACCGCATTAAACAGTTTTTCATCACTTTTATCTCGTGGGCTTTGTGCCTTACGAGAGGAAAAAAACCAGTCTCAAGACCAATTTTTTCGTCATGGCTGTACATAATATTATTAATAACAACAACAACAACAATAATAATAATAAATAATAATAATAATAATAATAAAAAGTACAGCGACGCGCGGAATGTGAAAAGCCTTCCCGTCTCTCCGTGGAAAACCGGCGTCGTGGATGAACGGTCGAGTTAATTAAAAGTAAGTTTTGTCTCGTAACAGCCGGAGGCTTGAGACTACCCGCCAGCATCTTTTTTTCATCCCTCGTGGTCCCATTCTCTCTCTTATATCAACGGAAGCACGCCTTCCGGCGAAATAATTCAGCGAGGTAAGGAGTGTAGAAGGTGGCTCCTCCGGTCGGGCCAGACGTGACTTGATTATCCTTATAGTTATTGTCCCACTCTTGAGCGAGCTTGCGATGAATGGAGTCAAATCCCCTGAGAACGGTAATCAATTATTAACCAGCCGTGCTGAACGTCGAGGATAACTGTGCCAAACGTCGTATGAACAATTTTGCAGGCACGTTCTGGTCCGGCCGTTCGATTGCCGGACCGAATCCGGGTACATATCCGAGGATCGATACGCCGGCATTTCAGTAGTCAATTCTGCCGCATGTCGAGCCTTTCATCTCAACGTTCAATCGTCAGTGAAACGTTCTTGTTTCTGATCACTAGTTCATCTGCTTTTGCTACTAGATGGAACGAAATAACGACGAGACAAGTCTGCTTCGATCGATTCCTCAGGTGTTAAAAAATTGGTCAATGGTCTCCCGTGATCCTCGACGTCATATAGATTGTAAGTTGCGTTCACCGGGTTGCAAATTGGTCTTACAGCAGAGAGCGATTAAAAGGACTCCATTCTTCGCAGGATATTCTTGAATCTTCAATTCCTCCGATCACGTAATTCGTAGAAAGAGAAAGATGGTTCATCCGTGTATTACCCAGGTGTTTTGGACCGAAATTTGACCTTTCTTAATGGTGAATTCCTACGGTTCGAAACAACGAGGGAACAGCCTGGAAGGTGCCTGCAAGCGTAGGCGAGATGACGTCGTAATTACTCGCATGCATAACTGGTAAGACACTCGAGGACGTTGGATCCGAACGGAAGGTTGCTACCTACACGCATGAAGCGCCACCTACTACCAGGTGATAATTTTCCTGAGGATGCTGCCGTCCGCAACACCCTCACTCATCCCGGTTACGTATATTCTATTAAATACAGTGGTTATAGCACGCCGCGGTATCACATTCAGGACTATTCCACCTATACCAACATAGGTACGCGTGTGCCTTGTTCATATGATATTTCACTTTATCGCATCTTGGATAGTTTCCGCGTAAACTTCGTGCTTGTTCCCGACCATGCCTACTACCCAGTTCCCATAGTTTCCAGTTTCCAGTTTCCAGTTTCTACTTCCTTCAGTGATTTAGACGGTCCGAGTTTCCCGAAATGTACACACGAGTTTCTCATTTTAGCTCAACGAACGCATCGTTGTATTTTATGTCATGTACAACGTACGTAAGGTTATATTCATCGAACGGAAAACTGTTCCGGCGGGCGGAATACGTTCATGAAAATTTGAGGACCTTTAAATTCCCTTCACTTGCCATCGTCGATGAAAAAGAAAAAGATTTCCTCACAAACACGGGGATATTCTTTATTCACGGATGAATTCCGTCGAGTCAAGAGAACACGGGGTATACGTTTACATTTTTTTTTTAAACATTTACCCGATCGACTCGAGTGAATAACGAACGAATATTCTACATCGCGTACTTCTTGCACGACACACGTTAATGAGCTTAATGCGGTAAAGCGACCAGAAAGGCTCGTTATATTTTGAATCCACAGCTTGCAGGTTACATGGTGAGGATATGTACATATAATATATATATTGTAACGTGTTCCGAGAGGTATTACGAGATCTGGTTTAGCGATGCGACGTTATGTTGATAAAATGTTTGCGTCTACGTGGATTACCCAAAAACATTCAAGTATCTCATATGTTTTTCAAATAGCATAGTGCAGATTATGCGTGCAGACGCTGTGAGGTATTATCAGAATTTGGGGCCTACGAATTTCTTAATTAGTAATACAGCGTAAATTTGAAGCAATCTTCACTCCGGGCTGCAGCTTTAAGGTAGAAGAATTATGCTGTAAAACAGAGAACGGAATTTCAACGAAAATGCGACTAAATAATCGATGCAAAACAGACGCTGAATGGAATTCTGGAGTGAAGAGTATTGCCGTCTTCATTATAAATATGTCTATTCACACTTCAGTTGTGCAGAAATTAACAAATTCCAGCTGTTGAGTAAAGCTTAACCATTCAACATCTTTCCTAAAATCAGCATAACTGTGGAATAAAAATAAACACTCGACACGATTTCATTTCGTTGCGAAAGTTTTAAAACACAACAAAGCGGCATTTGCATAGACGAATAATTTTGAGTAACCATATGTGCGAAAATAATTAGGAAGACTTGCATCTACCGAATAATTTACGTCCGTTCGGTACGATCCGTGAAAACGATTAAGGTAATTTACCACCCAGTGGCTTATAGCGCTGGCCAAACAATCGCAAAATCAGCGATCTTTTCCAAAAACTGTATTTTGGCAATACTTGTGCCTACACGTGGCCTCGAGCAGCGTGCGAAGAGTCGAATTTTCGGCAGGAGCACTAAAATTAATCGCGTTGTTGGCATTGGCATTAGGATGCGCACTTTCACCGTACGTCCATTCCGCGGATGATCCGCCTTGACCGACTCATCGGCAAGGTTGGATAAATATGCTAATTTCTTTAGCAGTCAGCTGTTTCCTCGTTCGATTCGAATTCACTTGAAGGGCAAGTGATTCGTCGCCGAGATAACCGATCGAGGGATGAATTTTTCACTTTTCTTATTGTTAATTGGAGGTGTCATTTGATTGCGAGACGATATCTATATGAAAACCACTGTCGATAAGAAATGACTGAACAGCGAATTCAATACACATTCATCGTCATGTTTCTCAAGTTGAGGTTTATGTCAGGTGCAAATGTGCAGGCTGTCAATTCTAGCAATCCTTGATAAAGTCCCGGCGTTCCGTTCAAGGGTCATTCACCTGATGTTTATCACGCCCGTGTCGCAAGATATTATGCAACTGGGTTTTCTCGAGTTGAAAAATTTCCAATCGTTGAAAAGATATTCACGCATGATACTCGTCAGCGAGTGCAGAGACGTTGCGCAATACATTTATATTTCTCCGCAAAATTGCGCAAGGATTTAAATTATAATTCGTCAAGGTTCAATCGGTGTTAGAAATCGTTTTCTTGATAGAAATTGAAACGAATTTTCATAAATATTTACTCGCGGCACGAGTTGCGAAATAAACTAAAAGGAAATTAAATAAGGAAAAAAGAAAAACAACTTTTGTGCTTTGAATTTCATTGAAAGTGATAAAAATATCTCATTCCTCGTCTCAGATGGAGCTTTTATCCATCTTGGCCTTGTTGAATTAAAATTACTGAGATACGCCTCGAGCACGAGGTTCTAAAACTCGGTACACTCGAAATAAAGGTCAACTTGAACAAGAAGTTATTGCTGCTACAGAAACCCTGCACCCGTGTCTGGGTGGGAATGTTATTAAAAATGGTTAACAACAGCGAATAAAGAAAGCAGAAACATGTTTAGCGCACACCGAAGGGAGGCATCGCTAATGAATAATGAGGTCTGATCTCCGTCTGGAGGCAAAAAATTCGCTATGAAAATATTAAAAAGACTGAACCAGCGGACGGCGCACCTGAATTGAGAGTAAAAGTGCGGCGTTTTGATCCGGCGTATCGTGATATTGCGTAAGGAATCGTTTGCTCCGCATATGTTATGCCAAACTCGGTAAGTCGAACCGTGCCAAGGCTTGCCGTGGGCGATCCACGTGCATGCGTGCATCGTGTGGCGGGCCTTGGATTGCTCGGTAATAACGCGGTCGAATACCATGTGTTATGAAAATGAATCAGGACTTGGGGTACCAGCGATCTAAAAAAATATCTCCTTCTTCCAGGATACGGACACATCGCGCCTAGAACGGCGTTTGGAAAAGTTGTGACAATTTTTTACGCCATTCTTGGAATACCTTTGATGCTTCTCTGCTTGTCGAGCATCGGCGACGTCATGGCGTCCAGTTTTAGGTACGTAAAGTCGAGTTATTTTCTTGCTTTCTTCAATCATCCAAAGATCTAAGGCCTTGTTCGAAAAGTCGGAGCTTCGGCTTGATTTATGAACGATGTTAATTCCGGATGAACTCGATGTTATTGCTCGCTAATAGGTCACCGCAGTCGGCTTAACACTGGCTGCATTGAGGCAGTTGCTAATAAATTAAATATTGTACAACGGATTAGACGAGATTTATCGCGCGATATTAATTCGACGTTTATGCGGTATTCCCGGTAATAATATGTTATAAACAAACCGACGGGGATTGTGGTTTTAATCACGGTTATGGGATGGGATTTTTTCAGAAACGATTATACACAATTCGGATGCAAATCTACGCACGTATTTATGTTCGAGCTCAGGCTTTTCGGGTGAATACGCGGTCATTGTTTCTTTCGGAGGTTCGCGTAAGCTGCGCAATCTCGAAAATTCTTACGGTCTTGAATGAAGAATGCCCCGGTAGATATTGAAGGTCGTGATTAATCGTCGGTCATTATGTCGAGTTTCCCAACCATTGGACAAACCACTTCGTATCCATTTTCGTAATTCCAGCGGGAAACATTCAACGACCCGTAGACATGCGGTCGAAACGCAAATTGCTCTTTCTATATGTATATACATATGTACACCGGCTTTGCGTTCACACGCGATTTGACTGCAGAAAATTCTCGCGTTGTAACGCTTCTGTTCGTTTGTACGTTTGGATTTTACTCAGTTTTATTTTTTCTCAACAAATTTTAACGCAAGATACAAATTCTTTCAGGTTTTTATACTGGAAAATTTGCTGCTACGTCTGCACTAAGCCTCCACGAAGACGTCGAGGTCGCAACGCCAGAGGCACCATTCGACAACCAGGGTAAGGGGATTGAAGTGGCTCTTCTATCAGCGACGGGAAATCGTCGACATGAATTTTGTGTACCGTCCCAGATCTCGAGAGACGTGAAAGATGCATTTTACATTCCCTTACTACAAAGTACTCGTAGAGAGACTCGAGACTCGTACAGTCGTTCGGTAATTTTTAGTAGTGGAATATCGGTGCTGATCACTGCAATAACATCCTCTGTACCCGCACACCTGAAGCTTGACTTTCAGAGCGACTTCCCTTCGAGTGAAACCCTCGTTCCACGCACAACTTCCTCGACATTCTTTACATGTGTGCGGTCTATTTTTTCCCCACAAGTTATCCCCCGCTTCGCCCGAGCATGAAATTAAAAACGTTGATACGAACCGGCGTCTTTCTCGACGCAGAGCCCCGGGGATACCCGGTGAAACTGTGTATATTTTTTCATTTCCTGTGTAGAAGGTATTCCAACCGAACGGCGTCGTTGAGGAGGTCAGTCCGCGTCAGCCAGAGATCAGCGGATTCGGCTCTCGGTTTGTCGGAAAGTGTCGGAAGGTCGTCTTACTCGGACATGGATTACAGGTTCGTATATCTTGGACTTGCGAAAGATCGTAGAAGATGCGACGACGGGGATTTTCGTGCAAGAAAAATATATGCGGGTGGTGCGTGAAGGGAGACGGGAGTCGAGTGTGATCTCCTAGAAAAGCACTTCCCGTTCCCGTTGAATCGGGGCTCCGGGTACTCATCGATTTCCACTTTTGGTTCGAAATCCAATTGGACCGGTTACGGACAATGGGACGAGCGTATTCCCAGAAGTTGCTGAATGATCACGAATCCCGTATCCCCGGCTCGAAATCCCCAGTGTCCTGTGATAAACTTCCGGAAACTAATCCGATATTACACCCGTTAGCGATATTACATCAGGTTAGATCCGAGCCTATACCGAACGCCGCTAATCTTACCTGCCAACCTAATTGATTCCGCATGCCGTTGCGGTGCCGAATTTCTCTCCGAAACAACGAAATCCTCAATATTAAATCCTCTCTCAACAAGTTTCGGTCAAATCCTCCCTACGGCCCATATATCTCCTCTAGCCTAACTCGGGATTGACACTTGGCTTAGCACGCGGCGAACAGATTCACGTTGGGAAGAGCTTTACGATGGCTTACGTATATTCATATGAGTCGGCATATAAACTCACCTAGCAGTTGAACTCGCGAGCAAACGTAATAAAACCCCCGGCACTATCACTGCCTGACAGAATGACACGAGATATCACTTTTCTTCACTGCGCGCTTATTTCGAGTAGCGGATACTGTACACCTCATACCTACGCAACGCGGGACGTAAAGCAGAGTTTCCGCTTGTAACTTTCTTCTGGATGGAAATTCTTGTTATTAACATACAAATACGCGCTACGAGTAGACGAGCCACGTGGTTGGCATCGGTAAGAGTCTCTACTTTAAAACTTATACCCCTGATAACTCGGCTGTGAAACACATAACTGAAGAGCGTCCCTTCGTTAAGAAGCTGAAAATTCGACTGAAAACGGTGTTGAACCGTCAGGCAAGCTTAACTTGAGGATGAGACGTTACGTTTCACCCTCCAACAGCCATCAACAATAAGCGCTATTTTCGGCACTCCGTTGATGCAGGACTCGAAACTCAAGATCGAGGGCCTTCATATCCTCGAGATCACTTATTTTTAGACCAGGAATATCGCATTTTCCCCAGTAAGGATGAATACTTGATTGTCCGAGTCTGCCGTACGATTTTACGTTCGCACGGAGAGCTCTTCGATGCTTTCATATTAGTTTTCCGGCCTCGGCGATACTGCATAATACAACAATTCATGCCGGACAGGTATCACCTCGAGGGAATGGACTTGGCTACTGATTTCCCGAGTACGAGGCCCTCGACGATGTCAAGGTATTCGGACATCCCGGTATCTTCGCCCAAGGTCAAAGGTAAGCCGCCGTTCCGACGCTGGTCATGGTTTGCGTATTCAACGATCACAATCCTGTTGGTAATTTACCCCACATGAAACGAACGCGAAGCCATTTCATCGTTTCTCTTTTCGACGGGTCAGGGGGAAGACTCACAACGGGAACGGCATCGCTGGACCGAAAAGTTGCGGTGGATCCCACCGAAGCCAATCGGATGCCCGTTTATTTCAACAAGTACGCACTGGATCCCGAAGACGAGACGCAGAATGGCCAGCCCTCCAAAGGTTGGCTCCATTTCGCTTTGAGAGTAGTCGAAACCCATGCTCGGCGGGTCGTAAGAGTTCCCGGTTGAATTTGGGGGAAACTTTTTTTTTCAGTCGGTTCGAGGAAGCCGGATAATTTGAACGTCCGCGACACCGTCGATGAGGCTTCGCGAACGAACAGAGCTTGCGGTACCGGGTCCCTACCTCGAAATCATCACCTGGCTGTTGAGTCTTCGAATTTTCGACGTCAGTTTTCGCAGCCACCCCCGGAAATCCGAGAGCCACAAGCATCCATCAGCACCGATGTGGATTCGATGAAAAGAAGTATGAGAATGCGGCGAGCTCAGAGTTACTACGGTCCTGGTGAGTCCCGAGCTTTCGCCGGCTCGATAGCACGCGCCGAATTTTCACCCGCAATCATAACGAGCATATTTTTTCCATCCAGCTCGGTGTAATTAAGGTGTCAAGCGCGAAATGAGCGATGTTTGACAGCCGGCTAATGCCTATTTCTTACGCTACTCAATTATAATTGACGAGCAATATTATAATGATCTTTCTCAACTTGACGGATTGAATATTAAACGTCTCGAAGCTTTACGGAGTGATTGACTTTCCAAAGAGGATTCAGTCTGCAGGGGAACTAATTGGGTAAACTTTCCGTCTATCAAAAAGTGGATCCATACTCCCAGTCCAGCTGGTCTGTATTGCCGAACGCGACGAGAAGAAAAATACTGGTTATACAAAGTTTACGTCGAATAATAAAGACGGCTCTGCACTGTGCTTTCGCTGGCGGTGTTATTACCATTATTGTTTTTTGCCAATTTCGCCCTGATTTCCGGCGTGGGTGTGACTGGTTTCTTCATGGACGCCCTGCACGCCGTCTTGAATCGGCCGTGTTTTAATTTCAGCCGGCCGACTCTCTCGCGGACGTGAAATTTAATTAAATCCTTACAGTCCAATTGGCTATAATTGAACTTTCGAACCTTTAACGTCCTCCTGGTTTAAAGAAATTCTTATTTTCAGGTCGGCATCAGCGGCACGCTTCTCCCTCCACGCGATACATATCGTCGATTGGATACGCGGTCCACAGGCAGAATTACGTCGACGACTTTGACGTCGACTACGACTATTACACCGACGACGGTGCCCTGCAGGTTCTCAAGCCCGTCCCAATCTGGCTCTGCGTCTTTCTGGTGGTCAGCTACATTTTCGGTGGTGGTTTTCTCTTCAGTACATGGGAACAATGGGCGTTCTTCGACTCTGCCTACTTCTGCTTCATCACCCTGACCACGATCGGTGGGTGCAGCTCAATCTGGTAAAAGGTTTGGCTTATTTTCTTCTTTTTCTCACAGGTTTTGGTGACTTTGTACCGCAAGGGCTCGCAGGGAAGGGAAGCATCGCCTTGTGCTCTTTGTACCTGTTGTTCGGAATCTCCCTCTTGGCCATGAGCTTTAATTTGGTCCAGGAAGAAGTTATCAACAACGTGAAGAGCCTCGCGAAGAGTCTGGGAATCATCAAGGACGAGGAGGGTGAGGAGGACGAGGACGATTGAATCGAGATGAATGTTCGTTGAAACTAGAATTTCTAAGATCGGCACCATTTTTGTTACCACCTTTTTCCACAACTGTTCAAGACAAAGGGCTTTTCGCTTCGAAATACCCGAAAATAAGAACAGCGAAAGTTACAACTCGAACTGTAACATTTCAAAAGTCTTTACTGATCTCGGTATCGTTTGAAGATCTTTCGTTAGTATAATTTACAGTCACAGAGTTGGACGGCGATGATACAGGAAAAAACTCTGGTCAAGGTTTTTTACAAAAACCAATTTTATTATAAATACGAGAAATTCACGACGTAGACGTTGAAAGCGTGGGTGAAGCAACGTAGAGGTTCGGTGATGGCGTGGCTTGTATTACAGCTACGCTTTGGAAATCTACTATTTACGTTTGAGAGTATGCTTGAAAGTTATCGTGATATGAAAATATACCGTGGCGTATATACGCTGTGTACATTATTCCGTAGAATATCTATATCGCGTAAATTGACGCGTGGCAGAGCCTTTCTAATCATTTTGTATAATGTCTTGTTCACGTTATGTCATAATTCATTTTGTATGTTCTTATTTTATTCAGTTATACCTCGAAATTCCTATTTCCCAGATTTCTGCTTCAATCGTACAAATATGACCCGCGTCACAGTGAAATTAAATAAATAATTGTAAGGTTGATCGAGTCACAGATTTAATCTAATTGTACCCCTGACATTTTCCATCAGCTTGTACAAATTCTCGTTCGCTGAAATCGTAATTTCGATTTATTTATGGTAATTACTTTAACATCGTATTTCACGATATAACGAATCAATGTTATCTGAAAATCGAATCACGATGCGTTGTCTAATACACTTACGCAATAAAGAAGTTGCACTTGCAGCTGAACTATGAAAATTTGTTTTTCAAATAGACGTATTTCATGCCCTATACATATATCCTATAAAAAACCAACGGTATTTGTCGTATTTATCTCCAAAGAAATTCCACGAGCATATGTTTATTCGCATTCCATGCGATATTCATGCCCGGAGAAGTTGAAAAAAAAAAAAAAAAATTCCTAACGTTCGAACGACTCACGGTGATTAAAACTCTACGTAACAGGTTGAGCGAAAGGAAATATCGATAAGAAGAGCTTCTAAGAACCAGAAAATGAAGAACTGCTAACCCATTCGTATATAACTATTTGACAAGTGATTATGAATTTAATGAACGTGTGTTTCTTGAAACAAATTGCCGCAGGAGCTGCTCACCGGCAACAAAGGTAAAGTGCATTCCGTCCGTGAATATTACCGTGAGTCGAGGGAACTCGAACTATTTACCACTCGTAATAACAATTGAATTTAATTGCGTCTGAGGGTATGAAACGGACGTCAAAGGCGATTCAATTCCCAGCGTTCACAATGTCTTGCAAAGTTAAGGCAAATAGAACCGTACCTAAATATGTAATACCAAAGTCTATCGCCGTTGGTCCCTGCAACTTCTTCGAGGAGTTCGAATACCGTAGAGTTTGTGACATTTTTGAACTGCACCTCAGATCGGGTAAATAAGGTCAAGTCCTACTGCAATGTGTTTGGTCGGCAAACTTATTTCAGCACGCACAGAGAATACAATTTCGCAAAGTAGGTTTCGGGTTTCATCGATTGTTTGCTCCTTCCGGCACGTGATTTGCTCGTTATTAGTTCGGCACGTTATACCTGCAATCGTTGTATTTCATCCAATCCAGGCACGAACTCTCAATCCCTGGGTTTGATTAGCGGCATGCACAACTATCGCATTCGTGGATAGGAACTAGAAGCTTCAGTCTTTCACTCCTGTGCTGTTTGGATTAATCCAACTTGCGGGTAAAAATTTTGGTGCGAAAAATTAAGACTAATTCTATCGAGTACCATTGAAAGTTGAGAAATTCGAATATACCATGTATTTCTCTTTTCAAATTACTCTCGACGTTTTTTCACTCTCCGGATCGAACATCAAACAAGCTTATTTTTACCTCAACATTTTCCTGAAAAGTATACACACACACACACACATTTATGCTCACCTTGGCTAATAGTCTGCACGTTCCCGGCTAACCCGGCAAACAATTAGTCGGAGCAGCATGTTTTATTCAGGGAAATTTATTTTCACGTAGATATGTTAAGACTTTCGATAGATCGACCGGGGCAACCGGGGTCCAATTAGTTGATTGATTTAACGCTGAGTCGCAGCTGACGGACCGACTATCGAATGTCAACCTAGTCGCCGATGCGTCGAATTGGAATCGGCTCGATCCCGCCTCGCCGTCGTTAAAAACTGGGTAACGAGTGACCGGAAACCGGGTCGGTGAAAAAAAGCGATTTATTTTTAAAAAATGTTTAGGACCGAGTCAGAGTCCGTGCAGCTAACGAGACCGGATTCCTAGCCTCTCCAGTCCGCCACCTACGTGTGTTGGAAAAACGTTTCAATTAGCCGATGATAGTTCACGGAATGACAAAATTGGTTTCTAAAGTAAGTCGGCATCTTGGAAGAGCCATTAGTCCAATTACCGCACCGACATCGATCTCGTTGTTCCCGGAATCGAGCATGGAACGATGCAACACCAGCAAGAGCAACGCGTCGCCAAGAAAGATTATCCTGCAATTAAAGCACGGTTTCATTATTCTCGTCTAAGGATGGGAGCTTGCAGGGTCTCGGAACGAGGAGATAAATACCCACCCTGCAGACTCGGCCACATGTTCTCAAGTAGTGCCACCCTCACATCCGGCTTCATCCTTTGGTCCGATACACGGTAAATACGGAACGTTAATCCAATACAACGCAAGAGCTTCGCTGGACAAATGTTTGCCGCTGTAAAGCGTTACGGCGGATTGCAAGTCCGGCTTGCACGGCAAGAAACATTCAGTCGTACCTACACCGCTCGCTCTCCTCTCTCTCCCTCTCTCCACGTACCTCGTAGATAGAAATAGTTATATCCCTGTAAGCATTTGTCTAGGTTACCGTGAAAGCTCCTTCACTCTGATCAGGCTTTGCGCCACGCGCCTTGTACTTTGCTTCGTCTCTCCTTTCTCTCTGTCACGTTCTTGCGCCTCTTCCAATTTGTTTCTTTCAATAAGGACACGGCGACCGAGATAAAGATGGCGATTTCTTGCGTCGGGGATTTATCCAAGTCTTCTTGTTCGCAACGATTTTTGCTGTATCCTGCACCGCGTAACTCGTTCGACGGGATACGTTCATACCGCATTGCGAGCAGCTAATTACCCTCGTTATCGCATCTCGGCTTCTGCCTCGCGGGGAGTTCGACAACCCCGCGACCGTTATTTCGGCAAGTGGTGGCCGCCTATTGCCAGCGCAATGTCCGAGGCTACGGCTCTTAGAGTAGATATTATTAGACGTCCGATGATGTCACATTTAAGCGACACTCCGTAACGTCACCGAGCTGCGGTTCGTCACGGTTCAAACCGTCGAGCGTCACATCTTCGATTCGTCTGTCTCTTTTCGTTTTTGACGGAGCCTGTCCTTCTCACCGATTTTCGAGCTATTTTAACCAACCTCGATTGGCTGGACGGGCCTTGAAGGATGGCGACCGGACCGCCCAGTTTCACAACCGTCCCGAGCGACACCTTATCGCTACTCGTTAGATTTCCGTATTTTCATAATCGTCGAAAGTGAGTTGCGGGAACAATTTTTCTCATACGTCCGTTGTACTTTACACACGAGGAGTTCGAAATAGAAAAAATCTAGGTCAATGTCGCTACGAGACGGTATCCCCTTCTTTCCGTTTCTGCGAAACGTTCAACGAGGTATTAGGAAAACGCCGGTACCGCTTTCGACGTACAATGAGCTTCCCGCGAGTCGTATTTTTTCAACGATACATCACCCGTGATCCGCGAAGTTACGCAACAGCGGCGATATATCACGATGGGAGAAAAAAACTCGGTGCCAATGTTTGTCCCACACTCGACGCAATTTCCACACAATTCTTTTGCATTCCTTATCCAAAGACCAGATAACCTGGACACGTACGTCGTATTATAAGAATCTCAAGACGAATATCTACGTACCTTAAGTTTTTCGAGTGGCCAGCAGGTCAGTTGGCTTTCCATCGATATCTTCAAGAGGCCGTATTGTATAATCCGCCATTTCGCATTCAAGTAGTTTCGGTTTTTCATGGAAGTGCATTTCGTTCGCTCAATATAGATGTCGTAGAGAAAATCATGTCTCAGCATCGTTTTACGTGTTATTATACAAAGAAGAAAGGGTGTACTCAAAATTCACGTATATATATATATGAATATGTAACTTCAAAATACCGTACTCGATTTCTTACTATATCCTCTCCCCTGCAAGAATCATTTTCAACGAGTATTTAAAGTAGTCAAATTTTGACTTGCTCGTCATTAAGGATAACGCGAGAAGTTATAAATTGCGTAAAACATGCAGCGTAATTTGTCCGCAGGCGTGCAGGGAATAGACGAAAGCCTTGGTGAGTGATGAAAAAGTTTGCTTGAGGAGAGTAAAAAAAGAAAAAAAAAAACAAATTTCTCTCGACGGAAAAGTATACATTACTCGTTTACGAGATATGTCCGCAGAGTACTTTAGGGAAACATGCGCGTGAATTGCGCACAGAGTTACAGGCTGTATACGTACGTACACGCGCATCTTGTTGCCGAGGATTTTAACGACCCGGAGCACGGCCTGTGAGATTAATTAAACGAATCAGTGTTAATTTCGAGACCAAACAGCGCGCCAAACACCGTCAAAACTATTTGCGGAGAGTCCCTTGCCGTTTAATCGGCAAACACACCGCTTTGATGTGCAATTATAGTGAGAAAAAAAAAATCTCACCCTCCTATGCGCGAGACCCGAATGTGTATTAACGATCCGGTGACCGTTTAAATTGTCCCAGCGGACATTGAAGGAATGGGATTTACCCTTGTGTACAGTAAACCGACGGGTTTTGGTTAAATTCACGGACGGGGCACTCAGGAAATTCAGCGAAAAGGAAGGAGTTATTTCCTTTGCAAGCGACAAAATCTGATAATAAATCTTCGCCTACATTTGCGGAGGTTGGTGAACGGAAAATCGATACCTTTCATCGATTTTATTAAGAGATAGTAGCTTGTTGATTATTTGTTAAATCATTGTATTGGTAGGGTACTTTTTCACCAGTACTCGATTTAATGTTCCTGTTACTAAGCGTATCGGCTGCTCCGAGTCCCGCTTAGCGACCTGTCGCGCTGAGTGATAATTTTGGAATGCTCCCTCGCGCCGAGCGCTCCGATTTTCAGTCTGATCGCTCCGATTGCCGGTGGCGCCCTTTGCGCGCGGAACAGATTTTTCGCGCATTTACCAAATTTCGGTAGTGTACGTACATAGTCTTATTCTTCCGACATATCCATCAAGGCAACCCCGAACTTTGAATGCGTGTAATTGAGTGACACAGGCATCTTTGCGTTCTGTCTTTGAGAACAGCCCGTTGCACATTGCGTTCGATCCTTGTACCGTGCCTTGGTGTTCAGTCACCCCTAAAAGCACTACCCTCGCTGTCTCGGGGGTACAAGCTTTTCATTTTCCGGGTTGCCTGGATTTATAAATGACTCGTTGATATAATAGTTACGTCCCACGGCCCGGGTCACGATACAGTCGACAACAATTGCCATTTAGCGATCGTAACCGATATCGGTACAATTTTGCAAAATTGATTACCTAACGACCATAGCACGATAAAAGAAAATGGTTTCAGCGAATTGTCAGACAATAGTCTGCTCAATAAAAAGAGCCGTGTAGAGTGAAATTGAAGGACTATATTAGATTGTTTAACTGTTTTGAAGTAAATTTTTTTCGACTCGAAATGCAGCATCGATATCGAAGCTTATTCTTTGTAAGTTCAGTATTTTGTATTATTGTAATTTTAAAGAGATCTTTGCAGCTCAAGAGCACGATAATTAAGATAAAGTGAATAAAACGTACATACGTACATTCATCTTTGTTCCACAATCTCCTGGAACGGAAAATGCAGTATTGCTCGTGTAAACTTGCGTAAAATGTATAATTTCGACTTATTGAGCAAAGCTTTGGGCGGGGAGTTTTCCGGGGCAAAGTTTCGAGCGGCGTAACATAGCCTGCCACGTGTTACTAGTATTACCATAACCAACTTACACGTCTGCTGGTCTCACTGCGTCCTTGCATACGAAACTAACTAGCCGGACAAGGAGCTGCTTGTCCAAACCGTCGGGTTTGTTTCGGAATTCAGTTTACGAGCAGTCTGGATGCGCAGAGTGAAGCGAGAGACGAGCCAAAACTAGCATAATATGGTAGGAAAACATTTTTCGATGAAAATTCGTTTCCCGAAAAGTTGAAAAGTGGAAGATACAATGAAGAAATTTCACAAGATCCGAGATCGGTGTCTGCTTGGAAGTTGCGGTTTCCCCACTTTGTACTTTTGCTATATCTTGTAATACCATCAGATGAAAGTAACAATAACAACAGGGATTGTTTGTTATTGTGTTTGGTCAGTCTCAACGCCGCATTTTCACAGTTTATTTGAAGTCTGCAGCAAAGCTTTCAGGTGATTAATTCATTCGCTTATAGAACGTGCAGTGGTTCGTTCGAAGCAATAAACAAACCGAGGCAATTATGAAGCTTAGAACGAGAGGAAGAAAGAAGGAGGAAGAAAAAAAAAAAGAAGCATTCGAACATTATCTCCTGCCGCTATGTAATATTCCGTACGGAAATAAAATCTGCCCGGTATAAATAATGGCCCCCGACTTCTATTGATATACTGAAATATTTTTAAACCCTATACACGTACTTACTTAACGTTTGTCAATTCCCAAGCCCGCCCCCTTTCGCCCCTTTTTTTGCTATATGTAGATGGTGCGCGTTTACGTTCAGCTGATATTCAAATCGATTTGCAAAAAGTGAACCCCATACATATTCCCTTCTAACCGTCTCGATCGCTTAGTGGCGCTGAAATAAGAAGCGAAGAAAAAGCGTGTATTATATATCTGTATTGGAATACATTTTTACGCACGAAACGGTGAACGGCATTGAGAAAAGGGTTGGAATAACAGAAGATAGCCGAGTAATAAAAAACTAGTCAGCGCGCTGATAAATTTCTAAGATTCTTTCGCCCCCTGTTTATTCGAAACTTTTTCTCTCAGACATTAATTTATCCGATAAAAGACCATCGAGCTAACAATACAACCGATTTTCAAACAGCATAACGATTCTCGGTCGCTCGGTCGGTCGAAAAAAATTCCATGCTTATATCGATACTCGTCGTACGCATACAACTCATCCGCAGTAACGTAATAACAAGACATTGTTCGGTTCAGCTAATCGAAATTAAGATATGAAAATAAATACGTAATCACTCTTCGACTTTGGCACTGATTTGCCACATTGGATCCAACGCTGATGAACTTTCGGCCAGTAAGTTTTTCATCAAGTATGCGTACAGCGCTATCGGTTACCTGCTGAATATTCATTCCACGAGGTATGTAAGAGCGATCATTTTTATAAAAGAAACTTTTGCCGTAAGTTGAGGAAGTTTGAAAGAAGTCAGCGGCCACGTGTCCCTGCAATGCTCGGTGACGAGAAGTTATACCTATGAGGTAGGGAAAGAGGTTTTTATTTCCACGGTTAGATTTACTCTTGATTTAACGTCGTTTCGAGTCTCTACAGTCTATGGGTTGTGACTGAATCGAGTTGGCCGCGATAAGAAATGACGGAATAGTGAAAATGATACTCAGCGGAATGATTAATCGAAATTCTAACGAGTTTCAGTTGGTACTTTTTGTTTACAATGAAACGGTCAACCCTGGGGTCTGCTGTATAACCTACGGGGCATTTACCCCCCTGACGTTTGTTGAAATTCTCCACCGGCACCCGAAACGGCTGAATGGCGGACGGGGCTGGGCTGATTAATTGAAGTGTCTCAGGATTGAGAGCTCTCCGATACTCGCATAATAATTGACTCCCGAGCATTGTGCCGCGTTCCAATACACATCGTGTAACTTCGTCAAAAGTTCACCGCGACACGTATTTGCGATATGAATTTGAAACAAGCAAATCTCATCAGGCTACGAGCAGCGTGGAATTGAAGTCGGAAATCGAAGTCCGTCTTGCAAGATCATGCGAATTGAGAATGCTTTGAGATTCTTTACTACAGACTTTGGAAAGCTTCGATCGATGAAAATGACCAGCAATTATGAATCAATTCAATTTCGCACCCTTAATTCGCCCGAGCCGAATAAACGAACGAGATATTACGTGTGCCAAGGTGTAACGTCCCCTTCTTCGCGACTGTCGCGATCTCGCAAAGCTTATTAATATCCGCAAATGATATTCGCAGGCTCGTTAGAGAGCCAAGGAGCAGTGTAGCGGCTTGAAGACGTTTTATTAATACCTCTTTACGGCTGCAGGTTAGCGAGACGGGGTTGACGAAGAGGAGGATCCGGGGAGCTTACGGCCGGTTGAGAACCGCTGAAAGTCGCGCGGTCCTGCCGGACAGGCAATCAAGATGATTAATTAGCTGGACTCCAGGCGTAACGCGACGTTACGTTTCGCTGTGTCACCAGCGGGGCGAGAATCGTTCTCTCCGCTGCTGCTGCTTCCTTGGAACCGGCGACGAGACAGAAGGATTCCGGAGTCCGGATTCCGCATCTGCTTTCCACTTCCGCGGGTGGATTTCTCCACACGTCTAACGCGTTTTCCGCCAAGTTTGTCCAGCTTCCGTTACCTCAACGACCAATTTCAGAAACATCACCGCTGCTCGCCTCCGGCATATCGACCAAGTTTAAACGTGATGTTCGCGTTTCGAGTACGTACCCTGCACTGTATTCTGCTCGGCAGGATTTTGTCTTTCTCTTTGACGGAATAACGTGCAACGAATTTTGGAAAAATTGATAATTGTTCTAGAGTCAAGTTTGGTCGCTTGCTTATCTGGATGTGGTTCGTTTCATTGACCCTGCAATCAGCGATGTATAATACAGAGGAGTTGCGTTAAACTGTACTGTCTTCATCTGTAATATTCGTTAAATTTTGTGAAATATATGCAATTACGATATTCCCCGAAACTTTCCAACTTGTGTGCTAATACGTCTGGAGAAGTAAAAAATGGAAAACTCAGGGATGATTGAGTGCCGTTGGTGTTTCTTCGGCTGTTCTTATTTTCCTTTTCTTTTCTTTTTTTTACATTATATTACTTTAACGTCGGAGTCTAAAATACGTGACTTCTCGTTCAACTCTGTTATGCAGATTACTGTCATTCGGACGAGTTTTATTCTACTCCCAAAAGAGCAACTCTCCGCGACGTGCCGAGTCCCTGTTCAAAAGTCGATCAAGTCAGAGCGGTCTTGTAATATTTTCCACGAAAATTACATCACGAGGTTTCGGCGATTGTCAAGCATTTGAATAGCCTCGAAACTCGCTCCCTCGAATAATTGGTGCAAGGAGAATACATGGCAATTACTGCCGTAAGTAGAGCAAAAATCGATTCGGTTTTATCTTTGACGCCCCGCAGATTCCGCGAATACGAGGTTGGACAGGGGGCTTATCTTTACCGGGACGAATCAAAGAACGTAAAAGCCGAGTTCGTTGCAGTTTCACATGCGGGCAAAGTTTCGCCGCGGAAAAGGCAGCATCGTATCGCACCTGACACCCTGCAGGCTCGTAAAAGTTGCTCTCGTCAACGATTTTCCGCGCAACGAGACGGCTTGGATAAACCTGATAAAACGCGGAGGAACGCTGGCAGCTTTGGCCTTCTGGGCACCGTGACGAGTGTTGTACGATAGGATGAGATAGAAGCGCAGAAACGTGGCCGAGCAATCGTGTGCAGTGACTTTGCCGACTTGTCGTTGGCCCAAAGAGAATTTTCAATCGAAGAAAATGTTTTTGATATCCGAGCGAAAATCCCGACTTCGTGCCAAAGCTCGAATAACTTTTAGCGTTCTTATCGCGGGATATTTTTCGCCTCGATATTCCGAACCTCGGGTGTTTAAAATTTCCCATTTGAAGGGTGAAGGCGTGCGAAAATTGAGGAGAAGAAAAAGCCGAGGAAAGAAAGGGGCAAATTGAAATTTTCCCCCTTCTACCGTAACAGCCGTTACCGTAAAATCAGGAGTGTCGGAAAATATTGAGAAGGAACTCGACTGTTAGAAAAATTTAACTAAACATAACGTCCCGGCAAGTCCACTTTATGTTTGAGTTACTTATTCCATTTCTGTTAGTAAATATGACACAAATTATTGTAACTTTAACAGTTAAATTGTCGTATCGACAATTACTTTGTACCTAGTACTTTTTTGTTTACTTAGTAATACATTAAAAAATGGTCAAGTCAACCAAATATTTTTTTAGTCCATTTGCTGGGACATTTCTTTTCTAATCGTGCGGTGAACCTAAAAGTTGATTGTGATACCTACGTGCATGATTCGTATCCATTACACGACAACTGCATTAATTAATCCGAAAGAATACCTCACTCGTATCGTTTACTCAGAGTTCGTCCCTTGGCTCGGAATTATTACCGCGAACCAGGACGTCGAATATGATATAATGAAACCAATTTCGGTACCTGCGGCAAGCCGACCTGCCGCACCGTTTCCGGGTGTCAGGAAGCGCGTTTTCCGCAGCGGTCGAGTTTGAGCCCCTCCTCCTTGCGTCGAGGAGGCCGTTTGATTTCATGCTAATCCGTTCGTCTCGAAGGCGAAATCCGTCCGCCAACGGATCGCGGCCTTTCTCTTCGGTTCAATTCCGAGTCCGTCTAGCCGCCGTTTCTCGGCTCCCGCAGGTCCGTCTGTCCGCGGTTATAGCTGTCTTGCTCGGCAAGCAAATCCTCCGGGTGGAACGGCATCGTGCTCTGACAAGCTGGCAGACAGACGAGAGCACGGACTGAACAAATATTTTACTTGCATCGCTTGACGAGCATTTATCTTCTAAATCCGGGAGAAACCTTCGGATCTGCACCTCGATCCTCGATCCTCTCGCCATCCTCTGTTCCTTTCATCCTTCCATCCTTCCCTCCTTCTCTGCAGTCTTTCTTACCCTCGTTTTTCCACAATTCTCAGCCACGCCAAAGCGACTGCAGCTTGGCGATTCTTTCTTGCTTCAGACTGAGAAAATATTATTCGGAAACTAAGTTATTGCGATTGATTTGAAACAGGGGAATGTTTAAATGGGGAACTTGGGGAAGTTGCGGGCTCCACAAATATCGATACATTTTGTCGAATTTATTACAAGATAGTCGTACGTTGATTATTTAGCAAATTATGATATTCGTAAGCTGGGGAAATCTCTTCAAAAATAGAAAAAAAGAAAATATCGGAATCATGGAGAAAAGCTTACGCATCGATGCTTGATTTTAGGTCGCCTTCAAATGGTTGAAAATCTAGTAGATTCGTTTGATTACACTCTATGATTGATCATTTTATTCAGAAGATTATTTTCTACAAATTCATTGAAAGCCCTTTTTTCATCTCCTTGGCATCGTTGAGTATTTATTACTATCACATTGTACCAGTATTGTTCAGCTCAACAAATTGCAACGTCGAATTGATTGCTAAAAAAAAAAAAGAGAATCTCTTTCAATGATATTGTATAAAACCATCTTTTCAGTAAAATGAGCCATTGTACAGTGAAATCGAAAAAATCTACCAATATAGATTTCTAATCGTTTTGAAGCAACTTTAAACGGAGCTTCCATATCCAAGGTTTTGTTCAAAATTTCTGTATTTTCTATTATTGTATTCTCAAATATATCTTCGCGGCTTACAGATGTAAGATTTTGGTAAAGATATCCGACTAACTTGTCTAATAACATTTAAAAAAGCATATCAATTTTCGGCCAACCAGCACGTTAAAAATCGTCACTCATTTTTCGATCTTTTTTCACTCTGCCCGGAAATATTCTTACACCTCGTTTTTCCACTTTGCTAGGTACTTGCGACTCACTATACACAACCGGACGGGTTTGTTGGGTTTTAGAGAATGTTGCCGACGTCACAGCAGCGTGTGTGCTTACATAAATATAGACGGTGGGCGGCTTTGTTAGGTTGGACACTTTAATTAATCCGCAGAAGGCGTTGCCTTCTGTTTCTCCCCTCCCTCCCCCGGCCATTCTTACACCCGCGCAAATTAGCGCGTCTAAATTACACGCGATTATTAAGCTCCCCCCTCCTTCAACTGCCCGGCGATGTGTTAATCGGTCGCTTTGGGCCACCTCGATTTCTGCAATCACCGTTCTTTTGTTCCTTTTTTGAAATTCTACAAGCATTCACAGCCGACCTTTGCCTTTCCACTAGTCAGCTGTAACCTAGGTATTAGCCAGTTGCCCTGTCTCATCGTAGCGGGTAAGCTCTTGCTCTTCGAAAGACGAGGGCGGACTGCGGGTGAAATGGAGAAAAAGTACGATGATCCATTGAGCTGAAAAATCTTCGTATCTTTTCACAGGTAGATGAAACATGATTCCACCACCGGAACATGGAAATGGTTGTTTCAACGTTGTATGAAAAAATGAGACAGTTTCAAAGGTTTTTCAATGGATCCGCGGAATATGGCTCACGAAAATTCGAGCGAATTATTATGAGTTTTGCGTTCGTGGTTGAATGATGAATTATTCACTCCCGAGAAGAATTGTCATCATTATCAAAGAGAAACGGAGACAGAGAATAATGTGTATAAATATATTTTTTACACAAGATGCGTAGGTACGTGCCGTATCCCGCATGATTATTCATGCGGTTCATTTTCATAACTCGTTCATTATTATGCAAAGTTGTATTTTGACGCGTCGGCAGGAGTTGCGGGGGCTTCGCGGACGTGATTAAAACACAGACTGAGTTGAAATTTTTAATTTAGTACGGAAAAGCGTTAATGCAGGTAGGAAGGTGTATAAATAAATTATATGTATACAGAGAGGCAAAGGCTCCGGAGACTTCGGAATTGAAATTACCAACGAAATAACACAATTATAAATTTTCATCCGGTCGAGGCTTTCGTGCGTACAAGTACGCAAGTATACTTTTATCAAGGCTCTGCGGATCACCGAGGCTGGAAATATTAAAGCTCGGTCGGTTGGGAATACGCTGCAAAATGGAACATAAACGCAGAGCCTATTCATCGAAATATACAGTCTCTCCTGCAGACACCATGCAGTATCATTCTATTCCGACACCCGTCCAAAGGGTTGTGATAAACGACGCGGTCTGCGCCCTGCGACAACTGCTTTTATCCCGACTGTACAGCTTCTAACTCTGACGAATGGCGTATCATAGATAACCGAGCTTATACATGTATATGTACTGTGACTCAGTTAGACGCCAAAAGAAGCGAATAGGGGATATTCGACTTGAAGCATTCGAACCACGTTTTCATAATTCTGCCTGCCTGGTTACACTTTAAGATTGGAACGCATGAACGCGCTGGATTCTTTCCCTGCAATACAAGCAGCCGCATTTTCGAGTACCTCGACATGTCGAAGCTTTCGCGAGAGTCTTTACTCGGAGCTTGTATCGCGGCTTAGACTTTTTCTATGCAAATCATCCACTGTACGGTATCTGTTCGTTTTATGCGACGATTCCCATCGATTACTCTCGATCGAGATAGGGTTCGCTCTCCCGTAACCGTGACCATAATCGTAACCGTATTTCCCTGATCCCCGGTAAAAATCTCAACAAGTATCACTTTGTTTTCTCCATCTTTATTCCCCCGTGCATCTTCGGAGATGACGCAGGCTTGACGGATCAAAATGGAGTAAGAAAAACAATGCTAATAACAAAAAATGGAAATAAAACATTAATCGGGGTGGAAAATGGATCGCTATTTTCTACTCGCAGTTCCAATTGCTCCAGTATCACGCAGAATTCTTAATTCAGTCGATGATATTGTTCGATGATCAGACACTTCGGGGAAATCTTAATAAAGGCCTTACGGAGTCACCGCGGCAAGTCGTACACGACCTGTTAGCCTCTTCATCCTTTCTTCAGACGTGATTTCTCCGCAAACCGACTAAACAGCAGGCATCCGACCATTTGGTACCGAACGTGCGAAATTGAAATTTTTATTTCACGTCCTGAGCATAATAATTCCGATACAATTTCACGGCGTTGCCACTTTGTATGAGGGGCACCTCGTTTGACAGGCTGCAGGGGAAGCTGCGCAGCCTAAGCCTATAACCCTGCCAGTAATACGCACCCTTCGTAAAGGCAGGCGTATCCTCCAAAAGGTAGAATAAAAAAATTTGTTTCTACACACGATACCGTAAAATTACCGTAAATGTCAAGGGTCAAACCGACGAGAATATCGAACGTGAAAAAGGGATTACAATTACTCGATTAACGGCTGGTTACTAGGTTTGAAAAATAAGGATTAACCGAAAATGAGCTCGCATCAAATTGTAGGTTACAAATAGGCAAATCGTTTTGAACGAATCTGTTGGATTCGTGAAGACGGGTATGTTTGAAACTTAACAAATAGCTTAATTGAATCCGATCTACGAGTCCGTTTATTTAGAAGATTTGCTTTTCAGGGTGAATTAATTTTTGAGGACGCTCTTGAATTCTCATTTTTACATACATAGGACATGCAGGGTGATGTGTCGAACGCGCCTATTTCAATTTCATAATTCGTAAAAAGTGAAGCCGAACTGTTTATATTGAAATTTGTTTTCGGGTTTGAAAAAGTCGCGGATGCCAAAGTTCAAAAGATGAAAGTTCCCCGTTCTCCTTATAGGCGTAGAATAAAGTCGAAAAACCCTACTGCGGATATCTCGATGCGAGTTCCGAGAATTCTGAACGCAATGAGAAGGCACGAAGGTTCAGGTTCGCGCGAGAGATCAAAGTCTTCGTTTGAAGAGGTAAGTTACACCAGGCGCGCGTGAGTCTCGTGCCAGAAAATATCCTTCTCTCGACGTTCGCGTGGCAGAATTTTTCATTTTCGATTCCAACACTGGCACCGAAGCCAAAAGGCGGGGACATCGCCTCGAGCAGGTTACGTCGATCATGGCAGGTGGAGTTTGACCCGGCGAGTGGTTTGGTACGAAAAAATTGAAAATGTCGCACCGTGGTTCACTTCGAAAGAAAGCACAAAAATCACGCGGAAGCATATTCGCAAGCTCCTTTCGTTTTCTTCGGACACTTCGGTGTTTCCCGAGAATGCATCTTTTTATCGCCGTCCGTTTTTGGATGACAAGAAAATATTTGCGATCAAACCCGTCGTTTAATCAGAGAAGTATTCGGCAACGCGTGATTGAAAAAGCCTGAACATTGCATCGCAGTAACTCGACTGATGTCATATAGTAATTCCCTAATACTTTTCGGCTTAAATTAAGCCTCTTGAAGCCAATGATCAGAGAACGAAAAGTTTCAAATGATACAGTATCGTTGAAATTCATGAAGCTTGAAATCGAACCACAGCTCCCTAAATAATACAGTCCTTTCGAAAGTTCGGTTATCACAGCCGGGCTTGTTCCGTGTGAATTTTATGATTTCACGACTCGTTAGCAATGTGCAGAAATGGCGAGATCGGCAAAGTTTCGGTGTCCGTCTCTGTCCGATCGGTACAGGTATAACAGAGTCCCCAATTGCCCGAAAGAAGCCAGCTCGATTTCCCCTCATCAAATCACGTCAGCTAAAAGCGGTGCTGGGGGCGAGTTCACCCGGGGATTTTTATAGTTCGTTAGGTCGCGAAATAAGATGCTAAACGCGATTAAGGAAGGAGCGCGAGTTGCTTCTGGGAGCGGCTCTTCACGCCGTCGGCTTTCGCACAGAGTCTGCTTTATTCACAACCTCTGTCCTTCTGGTCTATAAATATTTACAATATCGAGCCGGTGGTCCGCCCGGCGCGGCGGTATTCTATAAGCTCGCGGTGATAATACCGTTGTTAAAACCGAGGCGGGTGCCTTTGGTGTCTAAAAATTCTGACAAAACCCCGCCTGATCGTTCGCAAGCTCGACAGGTCGCAAGCTGCGTGATTCCGTGCAGGCCGCAGGCGATCGCTCCGAAAGGGGAACCGGAAGAAGCCCGAATCGGTGACTCCTGCACGACGATCAGGTGGACCGAGCTTTTCGGACGCGGAAAGCGCGGTGCGACTCGGCGGACGGCGGGTCGAGCCGAGATTGAATCCAAGTCGTCAGCCGGACTCCAGTATATTTAGCTGGCCGTCTCTCGGGGTTATTTTCGTTAGTGTGTCGCGTCGAATCGGGAGTTCGGTTCGCGGGCCGCGAAACGAGCGCCGGGGCCGCAGTGAGAAGCGGCGCTTTATCCCGCGTCTCGTGGCAGCGCCGGATCCCCGGCTGAAACAGGATCTTTAAAAAGAAGACAGAGAGGGAAATAGAACGAAAAACTTGGAAAAAACGAACCCCGGCTCCCCCCCCCCCCCCCACCCCACCTTTCCCTGACCCTTCCCTGGCGAATCCGCCATGCGTTCGGTTTCCGGAAGTCGTCGAGTGTCGCCCGCGTTCGCCTTCGTCGCTGTTAATTCTTCGAACCGGCGTGATCGATGAGTGAGAAACCTACCGCGTCCTGGTGAATTGCAATGAAATTGTGAACAGGTGCTTTCCGCACGGAATCGACACGCGGTGTTCTCGATTATTAGTCGTCGCATAGTCGTGTTATTTATTCTTGGATGGAAAACTACCTGCTGCAGTGCTGACATCATCGGTTTAATTACCCACTCTCTGTCCGAACACCCCCGTCATCCAGGGGTGAGTTTCCATCCGCTATCTTATACTGCATCTAGGTGACAATCTTACGATTGTAACGTCAAGGCGAGAGCAAAAAACTAGCCTCCTATCACGGCGATTGTTTGTACTTGCATACCGGAGTGTGATCGAGTTCTTACTCGTCACTTCAGGACACGAGTGACAAATTTGTCAATTTCACAGGTAGTTTTTACAACGATTAATGTGGGCAAAATGTTGGGGCAAAATACAACGTCTATAAAGAGTGAAATGTAACAAATGTAACAAATGCTGATAAGCTGGTAACAAATTCCAACTGATGGAACTTCTTGATATTCTTACTTCAAATATTACATGTCCACCAGTCGTTGAAAAGGGCTTGGTATTGCTCGTAATTGGATGAAGAGATTTACTTTCGTTCTTTTTTACTTCGACAAAGGGAGGTCTCCAGAAGCACATTAATATATTGTAAGAGCAATCGTTGATATATATATTTTTTCTTTACGAGCACGCGTGAACAATGTTTAAAATATTTAGCGACTCGAACGATTGTCCCACAACTCTTGATACCTTAGGGAAAAGATACGATGCCATAAAATATTTGGATTTTTTTTTCTTTTTTTTGTTTCTTTTTTTGAAAACTTCTTCGGTACGATCGTCTAGAAGAAACATAGTCTTGCGGTAACTTTATGTTTTATGAAATTTTAATGCGCACTACAAGTGACTGGATGCTTATAAAAACTATTGGCGTAGCTCGTAAATCTTACAGAGAAAACAAGGAGTCTCTCTGGAGTAAGCGCCTAAGAATTGTCGTTGTAGGCTGATGGATTCTTGGGGAAAACCTCAAGTTTCGCGCAATCCATAAATATTTTCAAGTCCAGACGAGTAGCGTGCCGTTTTTATACCTGTCGCATTGTATGGGAAATCCCGACATCTGGACGTTCTCAAAAGTATAAGATTAACTTTCCAGTCCTATTATTGGAATATGAAGACACACAGAGGTGCGTTTTTGCCGCGCCGCCCCGCCGAGAATACACCGCAGATAAAACTTTTATCAATTTGACAGGTGGTTATTTCACATGTAACTTTTGTAAGTCCGATCGAATTTCGTTCGCTTGTTTTGAGGTATAAATTTACCGTTGAATACGCATAGAAAATGTTAAAAAATCTTTGACGAATGATACGTTTCGTTTGTTTACTCCGATTTCCTACAGCTGTGCGCGTGTGGTAAAAACAAGGACTTGGAAATGCGGTATTTCACCTGATTATAAACGTAATGTAGACAAAAAGGCTAGTAAATCACTGTAACAAGTCATCGTTGGAAGAAAATCTTATTAGGTCGGACCAGGCGTTGAAAATTTTCGCGTTATTGAAAGTGGAATAACTCTGACGCACTGTTTCAACAATTCCAAGCGAGTGGCCTTCTCGCGGTATTTAACGGTGGTAAGAAAAATCGAAGAATGTAACTCGAGACTCGAGTGTAAACTCAGCTCTTGAAATCAGACAGAACATCCAATCGAGGGATGACGTGAAACTGATGTAAGAATAATATTACCTCTACTATTTCACATAAATTTCAATGGTAGATCCATCGCAACATCGAACAAGATACAAAGTTTACCCAAGCTTCGCTTAATCAACTTCTTTCCGATTCTACATTCACGACTATAAGGTTAGATACCGGTTTTGAAATTGAACGAAAATAAGCGGCGAATCGACGATACATAAATGGAAGAGATAAAACTAGATGCGCATGACGGATACGCGGGGAATCGGCCGCTGAAGCAGTCACCGTGTCACCCCTTATTGCAGTAATTTTTTAATCATTGTAATCGCGATGTAATCATGAAATCGTCTGCAATCTAACAATCATTTTTTAATAATGTAATCATTTGCAATCATGTCGTATTCATTGTGATTACAATAAACATGAAATCTTTAAAACCTTGACCTTAATTACACAAAATTGGAAAATCGCTCCATTAAGATAGTCTGATTCGTTATTCGTCAGATGACAAAAACGAAATCACCGACGACTACGGAATATTACACAAGATTGCTTTTTTTTTTTTGTAATCAAAGTAGTCGAGTAATTTTTCTCAAGTCACATACAGTCAGATTTTAATATTTACAGCAGACGATCTTTCGCAATCATAAATATTTTTACACACTATCCGTAGTCCGCAATCACTCTGTCACTTTTTTTTCCGAATCCGTACACGCGTAGTCTCGAAGTGAGAGTAAGAAAGTAAGCTGCAGACCCCGATCAACCACCGTTCGGAATAAAGGTGATATTTTCCTAAGTTTGGAGCGATAAATTTGCCGCACGGAATCCGCACGGTCCGCGGCTCTCCTTGACGATCCGTTTAGATGGATCCTAAGAAGAGAATTTCCTGGCGGTGGTCCACCGGGTGTAACCCAGGGTTGTAAGTATACGTGTAAATGGTAAGCACCTGGTACAGGGGTATCATTCACGTTGGAGGGAATGTTACGAGGGTGCTTGTTGGTAGTTCGAGGAGCGTTGGGGAGGAGTGGGGTGGGTGGGAGGGGAGGGAGGGTTATAAATTAGCCATCAATCACGCCGGGCAGGCAGGCGCTCCGTGCTGTTCGCTTGACTGGTGCTGCCTGCCAACCGTCACAACCTGTTATCATACCGCGGCTTTCCGCCCTCGCCCCTCGGCTCGCCGTGGACCCTTTACCACTTTACTCCACCATATCCCTCCCCGACGTAACCTCGCACACATGCTTTCGAAGAAACTGATTTTTGCCAACTTCGGTGCCTCGCTTCGGCCGTGTAAAAGCGATACAGCCTGACACTTTTTTTCAAAACTTTTTCCGGTGATGGGAATTCTGTCTAGGGGTGTGCGAATAGAGGTTTAATCGAATCGAATCGAATGTGCCAATTATGTTTTAGTGACTCAAGCAGTTCGAGTTATTCGAATTATTCGTTTCAAATGTTTGAAATTCTTATCGACAGGATATTAAATGTTATTTCTTCAAATTAGTAATGAGTAAATGTGGAGTTGAAAGATTAATAAATTTAAACGATTGCCGGCAGCCTTAGGAATAACAAGAACTGTAAAATAAAAGTAGACTTTGAATGATAATAAAGAAAAAAATATTACAAATGGAAAATTTGGGATTCTCACTGAATTATTCTAATATTTTTTATATTTTTTGTCACAGGTACGCATGGTAAGAAATTGGAATAATCCCAACTCGATTCGAGGTATCGAATTATTCGCATGCCTCTGAAATTCATTCCTTCTTGAATTTTTGCGGACTGTAATCGATTTCTCCGCCGGCGTTTGGAATTTCCGTCAATACGATCGTGCCAAAGGTGACTGAGAGAGTTCCGCGAAGTTGAGATACCGACGTGATTCGTCACCTGTTTCTGCTCTCGTAATTTTTCCACCCCCACATCCGCTGTTAGCCTCCGAGTGGCCGTGGCTTGATTTTTCGGCTGTCTAGGCGCGCCGCGATCTTCCGCCGGAAGTCAACCTCGGTGTAAAATTGTCCCCATGTAGAATAAAAGGGCACTAAAAGCTCGGGCGGGAATTTGGGCAATTTTTATTCTTTCACCCTCGTCTCTGGCCCGCGGCTCCTTTTGACTATACCTGCTCGTATTTCTCTTTTTGTGACGACAGATTGACAGCAATCTGTTGATTCAAATTCGACAAGTTTCCCTTTCTCCCTATATATTGGATATATACCGCATCGGTGAACGATTCATATACGTCGTTTGTTTTCAAACACTGCAATTCTGTTGGTTCTTAAATATCGTCCCGTTCGATAAAATTTCAACTATAGTCTCAAACGATTACATATTTTTTCTCGTATACTTCTTTAACGCATTTTGACTTTACACAGCAGTTTGTATCCTGTTCGTTTTTTATTTTTTCAACCCACTTCATTTTTTAATTCGGCCAACGGTGATCGGATCGAAAAATATGAAGGGGGATGATAATCGACGAAATTAAAGAATCGGAGAATTGTTTTTGCGGCCGCGCCGTCGTCATAATCGCCCGCGTGCCCCAAAACAGCTCGTTAATCTTGTATCGAGAGGGTGAAAACGTAAAATTAAATTCCCGTCAACCGTCGAGCCGTCAATGATAACAAAGGATGACCCGTGACGTTGTATCCTCGCAACGGGCTGGACACAATGTTCGCGTTCCATATCCAGTAGGTACCTGATAGCAAACCGTTGACATGGAAAAATTGACAAATTTGAAGAAATTTCGAAAAAATCTATTACAACGAAATTTCGATACCCGAAACTTTTGAAATTACAACGAACCATCTATCATAACGTTATGGATAAAAGAAAAAACAAAAAAAAAAAAAAAACAAATTGATATACCGAGGACTAAACTTAAGCTCTACACGATGGGTGTGAAATGGGGTTAAACCGGGAATTTGGCACGCCATTATCGGTGTATGAATACCGCGGATGTGCCTTTGGAGGAGGTTGACAGACGCGATCGAGGAACCTCCTCAACCTGCAGGAAAGTCAGAGGGAATCTGATAGCCTGCCTGTATGGTGTAAGGCAGGAAGGGATGTACATAACTTTGCATCGATCTCGCCGAGCTCCGTGTATTCATCGATGCGATGAATAAAGACGCGTCATCAATCATTGGGGCACGTCGTTGGGCAGTCCCAAGGCGCTCGGCAACGCCTCCAGCGACAAATGGTCGGCGTCACGGTGACGGGGAACGACGTCACGTTTCCACTCTCCCGACAGAATCGTAATCCTTTTCAGCGTCCGATACTTACTTAAGCTCTGCTGTAAAGGCAGGGACGATTTTGCATCGAGAGAATGAACGAGACTTGGAATTTTTCTACACCATCGCAGCTGAACCGCGTTAGTTAGTTTCGATAACCGGTCGGCGTTATTCTTCACGCAATTCGAATACGATGACTAAAAGCCATTCGATTCTCATTCCTGGTTGTTATTCAATGTTGCAGAAACGCGCTACAAGCATCGGACCAAAACTTTGCTGGGATCGATTTTCTTCGCATTATCGTAACTCATTTCTCATCCATTGGAAATCTGGATAATTTGAGCAAGGTCCAAATTTCCAGTTTCACCGCTAATTATGTCTCGTGTTAGCTGACCTGGACGGTTTCTACTAGACAGACTCTGATCTGCGCGGTGTTTTCAATCCACAGAGTCTTTTTTTGTGTCATAAAAGCTATTCAACATGACACTGCGAAACCACAGTTCCTTCGGAAAAGGGGTTGCGGAAAGAATCGCGAAGAGCGTCGAAAAAGCCTGTGAGAGCGGTGAGTGATAGGGAATTTGTATTCGCCGTAAAACAGAGAGGCGATCCGATTCGTGAAGATTTTTGTAAGCTCTCTTTGAAACGGTGTAAAATCTCAAGAACGTCGAGGGTTTTGGATCATAAACTCGTGAAGTATAAGCTGCGGGGAAGGTAAAAGCCGATGGCAAAGTTTGTAGATGTACGTATAGGAATTCCCGAGGGAACTGGATTTGATTCATGATCGATACATTACCGATTCATGGTTTGACAAAAGCGACAAACCTCCTATTCCGCCATTGTGCAAATACCCGCCTATATCCAACCCTCCCATCTACGCGTTCCGCGTTTCCGATACACGACTTCGATACAATCGACGCTCAGGAAAACGACCGCACCTCCAACTTCGAACCGTCTACTCTTATTTGTTCGTACCTGCGTCTATCCGCGTGTATTATACCTTCGCTACTTAAAGACACACGAGATACCGAAGCAACTATCGGACCCTGATCAGACTTTATAACACGTCCTAGCGTACACACTTCTTCCGATACTCTGATTTCTCAAGTCTGCCTTCCGTGTACCCATCGAGACACGTTTGCGGTACCGGTAAGTCGAATCTCTTTGAAGTGACTTCTTTCATCGAATAGTTCTCGGGAGTCTCTAAGATTCGGGGAAACGCAGTGGTTTCTGCCTATGAAGATACACGTCTAGAAGCCTCGCTGTAATTGAATTTTTGAGCGATCATCGTTGGGTTTAATTCATTCTTCTGGTTCAATGTTCGTTGAAATGTTTTGTATAACACGTACACGTTGTGTACAGATCGCTTAATCAGTCGAATCCTATTCCGATCTGAGTTTCGAAATTTACCGCAGTTATCGTTCGAAAAGCTTGCGGCAGCTTCGATGTTCGAGGGATAAATTATTGCCTCTAAAGCAGGATATTCAGGAGCAGGTTGAACAGGACCCGTCCTCAGGTTCAAGACAAACTGACGGGCTCGTAGTCGAGTTGTAGTTTCTTCGCATCGTCCGGGCATTTAAAAATGCATTTGACGAGTGGCGCAGAAATTATGCGTATAATTCGATACTTTCCTTCGAATCGAGGTATTTGAAAATCCGTACGATACGCGGTATCAATTGTAAGTGACATTGAACCTGAATCACTCGAGGAAAGGCACGTCGCGCTACCATAAATTGCGTTTTCGCTACCTTGCGGTGCTCACTTCTCATTTTGTATCATTAATTCGTGTCACGGTAGGATCCATTTGGGAAAAGTTATTGCTTCATCTCCGGATAAACCAGCGGTTTGGCAGGTGTGAAAGCTCGACGCAATGTTATCAGTTGCCGAGACCCTCGTCAGTGGAGATCGTCCGTACGTCGTCGGCCCCCCTCAATATCACGTTGTTACGTGATACCCGGATCTCGGCCACGGCAGCCGGGCTCTTTTACTTCGGCGATGATCATGCACCCGTGTTTCACACGATCGAACACCGTATATGCCTGTAAACAAAATACATCTTGCAGACCAAACGTGACGCGACAGCGCAATCAGCCATACGACACGCGTGCTAACGATTTCCTCGATATTCGAGATGCCGTTTCTTTCATTCGGTATTTTTCTTTCCAAGGAGAACGAAAGATTGTCGCCGTGTATAAGAGTCACTGGTAGCAAGTAAGTTTTCA
Source organism: Neodiprion pinetum (assembly GCF_021155775.2). NCBI lineage: Eukaryota > Metazoa > Arthropoda > Insecta > Hymenoptera > Diprionidae > Neodiprion > Neodiprion pinetum. The sequence continues at coordinate 35,180,527 of NC_060234.1, forward strand.
GTTTTTCTTTTTTTTTTTTTTCTTTTACAATCTGTTTGTCATTGAGGTCGACGACGATGCAGCGACGAACGGTAATATACGTATAATAATCAACTCCAAAGCTGATAATTAATAATAATTCGAGTTATTGTGGGAGCACGAATCGGTTGAATAGTCGGCTATCCGTCAGCGATGAATAAGCTAATCGTAAAACGGATTGGCAACCCGGCACCGTTCTCAACTTATCGCAGTTGACAGAATTATTCGTAATCTCATCATCGATGTATCGGTGCAGGATAAATAACGGTAGCATAGCTGTTCACTGACTCGTGGAACAATTGTAGGAACAAAGCAATCGCAAAATAGAAACGATTTTACCGCGGATATTATCGGTCGCCGGCTGGACGTCACCGTCGATATTGTCAGCCATTTTGATATTAGGCGGGTTGCGGAAATACTAAAACAATCGCGCTTTTGCTGTATGACCTAACAAATTGATTGGCTTGAGGCTATTATTTCGCGCTGAAGTGAGGACGAAATTCTACGACCGCAGTCCGTGACTTCTTGCGAATTACTGGTGTATAATAAGCCTTCGTGATGGTGGAAAATCGTATTTAACCCATTCGCTGTTTTTGTAGACTATAGCGTAGAATTTTGCTTTTCGTTTTATCCGATTTTCTCGAGACATACTACACATTAAATAATTGTCAAGTATATGATTTAGGGGTAAAATTTTCCGACAAATGTATTGCCACTATTTATTTTATAGAATTATTCTCACATTGCGAGAAAAACGCAAATTTTGACAAGAAATTCCATCTCTGAAACATGTCCAAAACACCTTAAAATCGTGGAAAAATGTGTTTCCTTACTCAAATAAATGCAGTTTGAGACAATATTTTCATTTTAAAGTGAACGGGTTAAGCTGATGCGCCGCTGCGGCGATGACGTGTGTTTTCATCGCGTTAAGAAGCGACGTGGAGCCGGAATCCACGGGGTACAAATTACGTTTTACAAGACGTTTAGAAATGTTTGAGAATTTATATAACAAACATCTGAACCGGATCGTTGAAAGCTGGAAACGGCTGGCGATCGTTTGCCTTGAGTGAAGAACCAGACGATGATAATAATCATAATAACAATAAAGATAATTCGTATCCGGTATAGTAACAGATGTGGCAAATTGTTGTTACAATCCTCGGTAAATTTAAACGACAATATTTGATTCCTCCGCAATGCGTTAACACGCTTTCACGTGTATACGCAAGTATAGAGTTTATGGCGCAAAAGAAAAAATACAAATGCAGTTCGTTCGTTTTCCTGAAATTGTCGCTGAACGTCACTCACTTATCGTAAAATGATAATTAGATTCGTTTTTGCACGCCGTGATGCAGACTTTGTAGCGTCCACCACGCTTCGTCGTTGGTTGGTTATACGATCTTTGGCGGAACAGCGATATTGTCTTATTCCTAACGCAGCTATGATAGACTTGGAATTAATTTACCGAACGAAGTTCTGAAGTATACGAAAGCTCTCCCCGCATAATTTTCCGTTGAAATAAACATCAGTCTGAGTCGCTGTTACAAGATAATATTCAAATAATATGAAACGACTTTTAGCGAATTCCAGAGAAATTTTTATCAAGGGTGAATTGAATTCGAACATGTTTCAACCTTGCGAAAGGTTATGATAAAAAAGCTTCTTCGTGTATACATACAAGTATTAAGTGTATATATATACACGGTACGAGGAAAGAGCCGAAGATGAAAAGATCGAACACGGCTTTCGAGTTAAAGGAATATAAGTTGCATCCCGACCCGGCTTGCGGTGAATGGCGAACGATCTTTCGGTCGGAATAGTAGTACTTGTACTGGAACAGATTGAAACACCGACAAAAGCTTTGCCATATTTCAATTAGGAATAAATAGAGCAGAAGACACGTCGTGGACAGGCGATCGATGTTTTACCCGTAATCTGATAACGTTATTCGCGTCCACCTGCACTGCGGGAGATTTTTATCCCTGCGGCAGCTGCAGGATGCTTTTTCCGCAACAATTTTCCGCTGCGCGTGCATAAAGCTGCGTATAAAAAGGCTGCGGCTATATCGAATTCCTCTTCTTTCGTCACGCGGCTCGGAACTAGAACCGAGATTTATCGAGACGTCTGGAAAGCCAATGCCAAAAGTTGAGATACGTTCCAACTTTCGATTGTGACCGCAGGTCTGTCCCGTCTTCCGTTTTCAGGGATCGCCTCGTCGAGCTGAGACGCCGGGTTGATAATGTCGAATATCGCCGTCGCCGATAACTCCACATTTCACCCTGGTAATATCAGTCCTGCCTCCCATCCCGCGGATGCATTCACTTATACATACCGATGGCCGAAAGTTGTTCCCGAAACTACGGGAAAGCTCGAATGTTCGGCTTAAAACTATTTCAAACTGAAAATACGTGGGGACCGAAACTCCGACTGCGACTCGACGCGCTTGCCGCCCATTCGCTTTTACGATGCACGGTACATGGATGTCTTTCGACGGTGTTTGAGAGATTTTGCGCCTACATTCTTTTGGAATAAAAATGCCAATGATTAATTAACTGTATTTCTACCGATTAAATGCAAGCCGAGCAATCGCAAGTAACCCGAGTGGATTTCCATGCTTTCGATAACTAGAATTCGGGGTAGCGAAGTAAAAACCGAAGTGACGAGACGAAGGATATTCGTCACCCTAATATGATATTACTGTTCGCACTAATTTCCTTCAGTTTTATCGCCTCCTCGGTTCTCTTTTCTCGCTTCCAAGGGTCGCTGACTAGAAAAAACGAGCGCAATGGGGGCGAAAAGAAAACAAAAAAAAGCACCGCGGTTTCTTATCGGCGACGAGTATAAAAAAGACCGTAACTTGTATCTACCTGCCAACGGGGTCGTCGTGTATAAAGCACGTGTGCGCACACGGCTTGCCCATAAACGAGGAATAATATTGGCCGTTGGGATTCGTATATCATTTACGTGTTTCTCTTCAGCCGAAATGACACGATGCTTCGTTTACCTCCCTTGTAAAATCCTCCCTTGTTTTCCTTTCTCTTTTATTCTTTCCCCTTTCTTTCTCTCGTGAAAATCGCAAGGAAAATACCACCACATATTATGTTTGCCATACTCATGTATACATGTACGAGCAAGATTGGACGTTTGAAAGATCTCAGACTGTCTTCCAAAGCGCAGGATGCTTTTGCCGATCAAATTCGCGATTTCTCATCCAAGGATCGCTGCCTCAGATTATTGCCCCTTCATATCCCGCATCTGTGTCGATACTTCCGCGCGATGATGATCGATCTCTGTATCAAGAGTTTCCTCGTGGTCTTTGATCTGGTGGCTCATTATCGGAGCAACTTCTACGCCGATAAATAATTTACCGAACTCGATAGTCGAGCGGGTGTTTCAAGAGCAGAAGCAAGGCTGGCAGCTTATACTTGAGGAAAATTGAGGGTTAATTCCCAACCTGCGGATGGCAAAGTAAATTAGAGGCGATACTATGTAAGGGTCGGGTCGGGTCGGGTTTATACACGTATTGAACTGATCTAGAGAAAACTAACCGGCAATTTCCCGTTTCTAAGCAAGGTCGGCACATTAGCGAAGGGACATGCGGCTGTCCCCATCGGTAAAACGACGAACAGAAAACAAACTTCCACGAATCGGAGTGCAGGAAATTGGCAATTTTCCTGGAGGAAGTAGGCGCAGACCGCCGCGCCGCTTCTGCAGACTGAACTTCTAACGTAACGTAAGCTCCTTACTTTAGAAAAATGTCAAATCAATGTCGCATCGATCGAGCCACGTGGCAGAGAGACGCTGTTTCTTATTTTACGTACGATGATGATTTCTCGATCGTCGGAAGATCAATCGTCGACGGCTACGAAAAGCGAATTTCGTAACACAATTTCAATCAGACATTGGGGAGTGGTGATTTTTGAAAATGTTAGGAAGAATCTTAATTTCATCAGCCGTGTCTTGTTTATTATCTCGTTGAAAACATTTTCGTTCCTTCGGTGTTAACGTCGTCGCGAAACGATACTCGTGGCGCGTTAATGATTCCGCTTAATTACGCTCCTGGTGCCCATAGCAAAACATTGGCTTTTACGAGCCGTTTCCGATTGAAGTTACAAAAAGCGAAACGTGCCTTGACTTCGGCGATAGAGCTTAACTACCCGCTCTGTTTTACCCGACGCCCACCGGTTTGTTCGCGTCCGCCTTTACCGGCCGCAAGCTCACATTTACAAATGTAAACCATTTTCAAAACGCGACCTTTTTGCCTACGCATTATGTCACGTATTTTGGAGCAAACATGCAAGTATACAGAGTGTGCGTTTCGTTCATCAATGCGTTCCATAGAATTTTGAGCCACTGGTCCTTTAACCTTCTAAAAATTGGTTTTAGTCAACGAGAAATTCACAATTGGTGCCGTGAATTTATAACTTTGGAAAATGAAAGGCTCAATAATTTGGTCTAAGCGTGTCAATAACTGGGACGCTCATCCTGTAAGAACTGCCGGCCAAAGCAGTCGTTCTCCGAGACAGTTGGAGGGTGAAAGGTTGAAGGACATGGTAGCCTGCGATCCTCGAAGACGTGGGAAAAATTGCGATAAAATAATGTTGACGTGGATTCGATGTATACAAGGCGAATGTCACATTGCCGAGACCGATGTCCATCCACCCACAGGCGGAGCTGCTGCCAGTCCATCTTCGCGGGACGAGGGCGATTAATCAATCGGATTACCTTCGGCAACCTTCGCGGCAAGACGGTTTTCGGCCAGTGGTTCCGTTCCACCTGTTTCCCACCTTCGTCCCCCTCTTTAAGTCGCGGTGAAATCGCGAATCAATCGTTGTTAGAGAGCTGCCGAGGTTTGCTCGATGCCGAAGACGCTTAGACAAGCCGCTTCTCTGCGAATGGAAGAACCTTTGTTTTCATTTGCCGAACCGGGGCTGAAACAAATCGAATGGATCGGCGGTCGAAAAGTTAAGTGGCGTCGCGATAGAAGGTCACGGTGTCGAGTTTCTCACAGGGAGTCGAAAATCTAATTCACAGGATTTCAAAATATGGATAGGTCAAGTATGATAAGGTCTGAGGAAATTTTAGTCAATATATACAATGTCAGAATATGCGAATGGTCAGAATTCTATTTTTATATCTAAGTTTATTCTGACGATTTTATACTTTGGCCTTTCTAAAGTACTTTTTGAATTTCAACTCTTTCATGTTCATTCATATTTCATATTGAAATTCAACGAAGCTATTTTATTTATTGATCCGCTCCTCAAGACTTCGAACAATTATAGATCTCTTTAACATACGTCGTAATGTCATCTCATCGGCGCTTCGGATCGTCCAAACTTGAAGAATTGTAAACTTTTGAACGGTCGAAGTGTCGAGTGATGAAAATTCCGAACACGGCTCCAATTAATCTTCGTAATGCATATCTATGCAATAGTACAAACATTTTTCGAGTGGCATCTTCCGCTTTTTATTCTCCAGTTGAAGGGGTAACGCTCTGCTTTCGAACTGTGTCGCGTGTTTAAGGGTATAAGGACGTGTGCGCGAAACAGGTGAATTTGGTGGTAAAAGGGCAAATAATTTTTTTCTCGCAGCATTCGCTACGAAAGCTCTAAAACGCATATCTTATTCACTAAAATTAGCCAAAAAAATAAATGAAGGTAAAAGATAAATGGTGTAAAGTCGCACCTGCCGTTCAGTGTTATTCTTTTTTTTTTTTTGTTAACTATGCAAAAACCTTTGAAACGCAAGGATTTGTCGATTTAAGGAAGAATTTAAAAAAAAAATTTACCATCTCAAAAAATAATATCAAACCTAAGCGTGTACCATCCTTCACTATTAATTGATCCATTTTTTAGCTTCGACCTTTTTGAATGCATACTCATATTCTTCGCGTAAATAAAAGGGGAAAAAATACGCCTCGTCACTTTCACGCCTGGCAAATGGTCGTACAATGGCGCATACGCGATTTGGAATCAACAATATCAAGAAGCTTAAAAATCCGTTGTCTTCGATCGCGCCCGAGTCAAGTCCGTGGTTTTATTGGCAACGGTCTACTCCAGCGTCTGAGTGAAATACCGCAGTGAGTAAATTCGTTTCGTACGACGTAAATCGAAGCGAATTAAAGAATCGGGGTGTGTCGAGCCGTCGTCGAATGATCAATCGACGTTGTCGATGGAGATTCGGAATTAACTCGAGAAGTGAGAGGGTGACAGAGAGAGTTGCGGAGAGCGATTCGAGCTTTCCGCAGGGCTTGCACTCGCAACCCGGCAACGGAATCAACTCCGCTGTGTCCACTCAGCTGCGGCGTTTTCCCCGAATTATTCCTGCCGCGGTCTATAAAATATTAATGCGACACGGGTCGCCCTGAAGCAACGTGTCGAGCTCGACTTCGTCCCTCTGGCGCCATTCGGAACCTTTCCAAATCATTCGAAACCGTTCCGGTCCATTCGGAAAGCTCCATTCGTCCAACCGGAAGAACGCTGACCCAATGTTCGAGTCCGAACTCCCAATACGTTACGTTGACAACCCCGGATCGCCGCCTGGCTCGCTTATAACTCGTGCACTGATTTCACACCCTTGCGACGACGTTTGAATTATCGCCTTATATACCGACAATGAGAGTAAGTTTATTCTGGCCGTATTTTGTAAGTAACGTGGGTATCAAATACCGAGATCAAAGATTGTCTCGTTCGAGAGAATACTTCTCTACCACTGCAGGGGAGATACATTTTATCAACCCCTATTAAATTTTCTTCGATGCGAGCAAATTTTTTTTTTCCCTGTCGAGGGGTATTTTATTTTCTCTTCGCCGCCTGCGCGGGGGCTGCTTTTTTGATCTACAAACTTTCTTATCGGACTGGTGCAGGTGATCAGGGTCGCAACCACGGATTCTTTTTTTTTTTTAATTTCTCATTATTCGATGTAACTATCAAGCTTCCCCGATGTAGTGAAATATATCAGAGAATATCGGAAAAATACTGAAGTGAGCGAAAAAAGATCTCCTCCAAGAGAACGCACGCAATTCGAAAAAAAAAGGCCAAGGACCTCGGCTCTCATCAAGAAGAGTGAAGAGCGTAATTAATTTTAATTACTATACGGAACACGGCCGTGGCAGCAGCTAGAAGCAGAGACGCGAGGATGTGCTGCTTTGTTTTCGACTAATGGGATGGAAATATTTCGTTACTATTGTCTGGTAAATTCATCCCTCTGTTTACTCTTGTTTTACCACAAAATTTTTACGCTCGCCTCGTCCAGTTTCCTGGTCGTTCCGGATGTCGGAGTTAATCTTGGTTTCTACCGACTTGTATGTTCATGAATATTCAACGGATCGCCTTTTAATTGATACGAATGAAAAAAAAATGTAACTTGCTGTTGCATTGGAAATCGGGGTCAAACTTTTTTCATGAAAATTCGTAACATCAACCGAAGGTTCAACTTTTTTCTTCGATTTGGTTGGGGAGGAGACGCGTTCTGCTTTTTTACTTGTACAACGGCAATCGTTCACCCTCTTTGAACATTTCTTTGGGTCCAAGGGTTAATTGGCCCGTTCAATTTGTTGCCATTCCCTATATCCGACGTCGAGGAGTAAATTACCTTTCCTTTTTTATTCTGGTCATAAATGTATACCGGTCTGTGTACCGCGAAATGAAATTTGCGGTGACGTGACTTTAGTTACAGTAAAATACTGTTAATTGAATTCGACGCGGTTTCCTTCTCAAATTTATCAGGGTAAAATGTCCGAATGCATTTTGTAGTGAATAAAGGATCCCGTGATAGGTAAGAAATATTCACTCGGGGAAAATGTAAGTCGATCAGCTAAATTCTCGTCAAAGATTGCAACACGATATTCGGAAGAAAATAAACTCTGAATTTCTCCTTTAAAAATTGTACATTTCGCGATATAAAATAATGACAAATATGGTAATATGTTTTCTAATTATAGGTACAGAAAAATAATGCAAATTAATATTACGCATACCAATTAACCTCAATTAGTAATTTGCCTTAAAAACTTCCCGGTTTTGCCCCCATCGGTAAATAACCTCGCAATGTTTCCGGCAATTTTCTTTGGTTCAGAAACCAGGGGTAAAACTTTGGTGTCGTAATAACTCGGGGCAGTAAAGTTGTGCGAAAAAAAAAGAAAAAAAAACCGAGGTCCTCGACCCTCGTCGGTAACGGGAATTGAAAATAGCTACGCACCAATATGGGGCCGTGTTGTTTAATCAATGGGTTGAAAGTGGCAATAAATTGAAGGTCGTCGGTGAAATAGTAAAGTACGAAAGTAGAACCCTTGATTTACCCGTACACGTGGTATTTTCGATGTCTTTACTCACAGTTTTCGCGAAACGAAGGAATGAAAAGAAGAAGCTTCGAATTCGGAGTGTCAAAATCGAAGGAAAAACACAAGGACGATGTAAAAATGAGTCTAGGACAGAAAGACCGAGTAATGCGATATAGGTGGGACTGATTTGAATTCTCAGCATCGGTTCGATCAGGTCTGATGAACGAGATAAAGTCCCGAGAGTCCCGACGGACCTGCTCTGTAGTCTGATCTCGATCTGTCAGCCTCCCTGTGATACAGTGGATCCTAAATCGACGATCCTTGTGTCTCTAGATTGCGACCAATCTTACTAAATATTTCATCGTATTAAACAAGTGCGGTGTTTCACCCGATTGCGAGCGTTGTGGGATGTCTTTATTACCGTCAAATGAGATTTCAAAATCGTTGAAAATTCAATACATTCGGTGAATTGTATTTCGGGTGATTTGTTTTTCTGTCAAATCAAAGAAAGAATCTTGCGATCTTTAGAAGATGATTTTAGTTTGATTGGAAACTTTGTCGCATAATTAGAGACAAAGTCTCTTCTTTTGATTGGTGTGATAGATAATTCGAGTACTGTTTTCAGTTGCTTCGACGCAATACTAACTTCAAAATTTATTTACGGTAAACGTAATTATGGTTGTTGAAACTTAAAATTTTTCCAAGAACTTTAGTCAAGAGAAAAAGAGCTTAAAAAGTCTCGGTCTCCTTCTGCATCGGACATCGAGTAATCGTTAAAAGGGGCATAAATTAAGCTCATCTTTATCCGAAGCATCGCCCACGTCTCTATACGATCAAAGTGAAAGCATTAAATTGAACTTGATTATTGGTAAAGTAGATAGGCTCGTTGGCTCGGAGCTGAGCCGAAACCTCGAGATGTATGTATATCGGTTAGGACGTTGAAAATGGTTCTCGAAATAGAGCGGGCGTTGTCAATGGCGTGTCACGGCGCAAGATTGAGCAGTAAACATTGAGCTGCTAGTAGATTATTATTATACTTGCGGTTACGAGCTACGGTAGCTGGTCGATTTTCACGTCTTGCGGAATTTAGACTTCTTGACATTTATCGCCCGACATCCCCGCCCGGGTAACTCATTCAGATCTACGGCTATGCTCGAGGGATTTGCCGGGGGAGGGACGAGGGGGAATCGGAAAACACGCGCTTGCCGGTTTCCTTCCAAATTGTCAAAATCGATGCTCGATCCTTATACGTTGAATTATATCTCAGGGTGTGTTTCCGACATCTAGGTGCTCAACCCTTTCAGTCACGGCACCCTCCTTTTACTGTTTTTTTTTTTCATTTTTTATATTCCACGAAAAATCCTGAATTTTTTCGAATTTCCCACGATTTATTATTTTGTAGACGAGATAAAAACATGGCATTCGGAACTGATCAACTTCAAATTCGTTTATCCACGCTAGTTTGATCTGTACTAACAAGCGGTTTAAGGCTGAGCGTGAGTCATCCTGCAGGTTCCAAATTCACTGAACAAAAATATTATTATCCAATTCGAATTTCGAACCGCATATTCAGATTCGTGATTAACGATTCGAAAGCCCTCAGGTACCATATTACATGAAACTGCAACGATTTTTTTTCTTATTTCGAACGACCATAATAACTTCGCAATTACAAATTTTTGAACTCTGACCTTTGATCTGTTATCGGTGACCAGAAAAGCCTCGACCCACAAATTTCTGCCAAAATTCGAATATTTAACATTTGTTTGACGGTGAAAAGAACTCCCACAATAGAGCAATCGAAAATGTAAAAGGCAGCCGTACTTTTCGAACGAATAAAATTACCTCCTCTGGTCCCACAGACTTACAGATGGCCCAGTTGTTTCCTTCCGCGTAAAAGTTTCTCACGATTACGCAAGCTAGTCGTTAAATCTCTGAAAAGTAACTCGAAAAGTAATTATCCGCGACTCTGCTGCCATAAACAAACTTTCATCTCAAGCGTACTACTCCGGTGATTCGGCAGTGGGTTTATACATCTTGCCACGGAAATAATTAAGTCGGTTGAAAGATGTCTGATCGCTTAAGAGCGGCTGAGACGACTTCGCGAATGTACGACCAAATCCGTTCAAGTTTAGTTAGTTTCAAAAAATAAAAAGTTACCCAAAAATCTGACCAGTTTAATTTTTTAATTATATACTCAACGAGCCAATTAAAGTTGAAAAATTAATACCGCGATTAGGTTGGAAGAATCAATTTTCGCAGCATCAATTTCCCTCATTCTCAGTTCAGTGTTCCTCAGAACGGGAATTTCCAGCGTGCCTTGAGATTCGAGAGACGAGCGGGATTGATTCCGTGCTTTATGCATGCGCTTCCGAGTTGTCTGAATCGTGTCTTCTGGCGTGAGATTTTCTCTCGAGCGAATGCAAGCTGCAAGGTAAAATGCGACGCAATGACTTTTGGCCGTATAGTCGAAACTCGAATTGTCCACCTGCTCCCTGCAACCTATCTTTTATTCAGACGTCGCGAGGTTCGCATCGCGGCAGCTTCTTCGTATTCATGGTGGTAGTCCCACATTTACGTATCTGATGATAAATTTCAAACGCGCAAAACAGCTGCACACTGTTTAAGAAAAATCTGTCCAGAAGAATCGACGGAGCTCACGTTTTTTATCAAGTGACGCGAATATTCCCGATTGAGTAATCATTTCTTCGGAGTGCAACGATGCATTTAATCGAAAGGTATTAGCAGAAATTTCAGCAGCCACAGCTGGCGTTAGGATGGAGTCGTGTTAAATAAAGCTTTAATGCGGGAGTCTCTCTTAATTCTTGCACATATATACACGACGTTCTCGGAATTTCATAAAGCATGACCAAGAAATTTGCCTCACGTTAGACCGAGGAAAAATCACTCTCTTAAAAGATAATCTCGCGTTTTATTGCAAATACTTACTTGAAGGAAAATTCTTGAGGTATCCCCGAAAGCGAATAATTCAATATCCACCGTGTCTCGAAGGCAGAAACCGGCATCCGGCTTTGAAATTGTAGTGAAAAGCAAAGTTTGTATCTTACGGAATTTTTACGCTTATATTACAGCTGCTGTAAAATATATGAGAGAACGAAAAATCCTTTTGCTAAAATATTGCAGCAGATAGGTTCGAGAAAAGTCCGCGCAGGATGTTTTTGGGCGAAGATTTTGATCCGTGTTAATGGTGGGTGAAATTTGTTTCCCACACTTTAATGCACGGTTTGGAAAACTTCCTGCATCCTTGTGCGGTATTACATATTATTTGCCTTTATTTATACATGCGGGGTAAGAAAGTGCGCGTATATTCACGTTATCTCCGCATGGCTTGGCAACTTTTCCGCACACCGATCGTCCCGGTTTTCCGATCCTTACATCTCCTCTTCTTCTCGGTTTCACCGCCCCGAAACTACAGACAGGAAATACGTAAACTCCGGAATTGAACCAACGCCAAGATTCTGCCAAATCTCTTCCGCGATCCGCAGCTGGAATAATTACCGGTTCTAAATTACACTCGAGCTGGTCAATCACTCGAGGTTATTTATATTAGGTGATATTATACACGCGTTTTGTGCAATCAACGTTGTATTTTCCAACGCAACTAGATCATGAATGTTATTTCGTCGGAATAAAATAATCTTTTGGAATTTCCTGCACCGATTCGATCGGGAATTTATCGAGGACGACAATCGAAACTCTCTGATTGTGAATAAAAATTTGGCTTATTCTACTTGATTGAATCAGGTGAATTCAGCAGTCGTAAATTGTGCGTCACGGGGATTCGTATTGTTTAAGCAATTACGCGACTCGAGGTATAAAAACCTCAAAGGAATCCAAAGCCAGTAAAGGACGGTGATCCTTTGAGAAAGCACATTAGTAAGCTGAACGCATGAAAGCTTATCAAAGCATATTGCGGCAAAGCCACCCTATAAGTCATCGAGACTTAGTGTCCAAGGAGGCCCCTTTTTTTTCTTTCGTCCCCGTTTATCTCGCTTCCACAGATTTTTATCCTCTTCCCGCACATAACGTCTGATCATCCCACGCGACTCGCCTATAATCGACGAAAATGGACGGCTGTTTCTTTGATAAAACGACAGCAAATGACTGTATAAATTTTTGGAAACCTGAAACATGTGACGGTGCATTGCTCGGATTGAAGGTTTTATTTAATGATGCTGCACGATTTTGGGGTTATAAATTATATTAAAATTAGGGCAATATTTTTTTCCTTTTAGAAAAAAGTTTAAGCATTAGTTTTTGCTGTTAAAAATATGCTGCCAACGTATAGGATTAATTACTCCTATTTGAACAACGTTTTAACATAAAGACACTTATTCCAGTTTCCTCTCAGAATTATTCTGAATAATCGTAAGTACGGTATTAAATGGATATCATAACATAGATTGTTAAATTAACTTCAAAAATCACAACAGTCTTTATTGACGTCAGAGGAACCACAAAATAATGGCAAAATCAGAAGTTTTTTAACCTTTAATTATCGAAAATTACGAACTGAAGCCGATCTTCGTGCAATCTAAAACAATAAATATGTCGTTATATTGAATGTTGAAATGAAGTCAGCCCAAGTGTGAAAACCGTACCACTGCACGATTATTTTGCAAAAATTTGATCTCCAAAATCCTCGTCATCATACATCAGGAGGATTTTTAGTTGAGTAAAAAGCAAAGTCTAGTCTTTGTTCAAGCAAAAAAAAAAAAAAGAGAAAATGCGTAAGAAAATATTGTCCGTGTGCGAAACATTTATGTAGGTGATTTTGACAGTGCCAGTTTATGTCTGTATACTTTTAACGCCAGTCCATGTCCATCGCCCTATATGGCTTTACTTTTTACGGCTTATTTCCACCAAACTTTACCCTTTAAGGATTGCGGGTGCAAATGTGGGTCGGAGTGTTTAACTGCGGAGACGAGGAGCCGAGGAGAGAGAGAGAGAAAGAGAGAGGGTGAGACGTTGGCGAGTATAAACTGGCGCGAAAAGCGATCTGCGGCGGCATTCGTAACCGAGAAACAAAGTTTAAAAATCGTTAGGAACGTTAACGAAGGAGAGACCCGTTAATCCGTCGACCCCCCGGTAAAAGGACTTTCTGTCGCATTAACCTTTCTGGAATTATATTTACGGCTGCGGCGTCGCGGCGCCTCTCCTCGCGCCGCGTAAAAGTATAACACGTGGCTCTTCTATACAGCTTGAGAGAATGATAAATCTCACGACGGAATAGAAAATTCCAGGATCCCGGAGGGCGAGGGACGGGTGAAAAAAAGCTCGTTATTACAAGACACGAGTTTTGCTGCTCGTGCAGTAATTGGATTTGTTTGAGAACTTGAAATTCGCTTAATCCTCATTTCCAGGCGATGATATTCGCCCTCTTGTATTTTTATTATACTATTATGTACTAAATATAAGACACATATTCTTTTAAATAAATATCGCTTTTGCTTATCGGTATAATTGGAATCACGAATCTCTTCTTCGCCAATTCTAGTATCTACAATCTTTGCATAAAAACTTCTCAAACGTTTCTCAACCGCCGCGACAATTTTTTTTACGGTTATTTCATTTTTGCTGCTTACGTATATTTTTATCACCAGGCACGTTTCGCATTAAGTATTGTAAGAGTTGTGAATTTTTTTTTTATAAGATGTCGAAAATAACGCGAGTCTTCGCTGTTCGAAAATTGAGGGGAGTAGTCAGCGAAAATACGCCGAAAATGGGATAAAATAGTAATGGCATTGTGAAGAACTGAAACAACATACATACATTTTCTTTTTCATAACGTTCTGATGGAAGTTTAAGCTATAAAAGTCCGTGACTAAAGTTTGAAAAATATAAATATTTAAGGAAGATACGGGCGGATAAAGACCACGCCTCTCATGCGTTGCTCTCTTATTGCCACGATTCCGAGTGAACGGTTAGAGTTTTCGGCAATTTGCAAGCGCCATTCTCTCCAGAGGATGATCCTCTACAGACTAAACCTAACATTTTTAAAAAAATATGAAAATTAAAAAAATGGTGGCTAAGATTTGAAAATTATCGAAAAATGAGTGACGTTTGCTGTAATCGAAACAACAATAACATTTTTTTTGCCATAGATGTTGGTTCACTTTGTAGAGAAAGTTAATATCTTGATTAGAAAAGAGAAAAAAAAAAAAAACAAGCCGATATCTTACCGCGTTCTTGAGTTATCGTGGCAAAACTAATGAAAAACGTTGTTTGAAGGCAAACACCCGTGAATCTGTACCACACCCGAACGCACGAGTGTCTTCAACACTTAATCTTTCTTCATTACCAATATTTTTATTACGAGCAACACTGATTTTCATTGACAAAAATGTGACAAACAACACAGAAATAATAAAAATTGGGTATGTTTTTTCAGTAGTTTATAAAAGCGAATTGCATTCTTACCACATTTTCAGCCGTCAAAGCCTTCTTAGTCACCTTAAACTCAAAATGTTTGCAAGAGATCGTAGTATACGGAAAATTTGAAATATTTCGATGCCTACTCCCCTCAACTGACCTCACAATTCGGAATTTGAATTCACGAACTCGAGCCAATCGCAGAAAGCTCGCGTACTGTAATGAATTTTAATTTATCGATTATAAGTCAAATATAAAAGAAAGGGAAATAAATAAACAATTACGGGAAATAGTTGTTGACGATCATAGAGTAAATTATGCATGTCTTTGGGTCAGTTTGGTTTAAAAATCAACGGTAATTTAATAGTACAAACTCCCTAATTTCTAGTCCCTGCACGTCGCAACCCAACAAACTTGGTTTGATAGTTTAAAATAAATATAAGTGGACGGCACAGGTGTATAAGTTAAAAGATATATGAGACAATAGTCGAGTAAGAATAAAACAAAATAGTAACAATAACATTAAGACGGACGATAAAAGTGTATATAGATAAAATCGAGCGGAACAATTATTCGAAATATTTGAAGGGAGAGTGTGTGATGTGTAGTATCTATAATTTGAGAATGGTGTGACTTTCTTTCTTGTTTCCGTTCGTCGTTATTTATTGAAATCGTTACCTGATCAGGATTTGAGCTAATTTCACACTTTATGATTTCTTGACACCTCCATACGCAACTCTCTCCCTCTAAAGTCGTAGGCCTACTAATTTGCCGATCGGCTGATCCGCTGATCCGCTGATCCGTCCGAACTTCGGTTCTTACTTTCGTCGATCAAAATATATACATCGTCACAGTACTGAATTCCGTGGAAAATTGAGAAAAACCTTTTTACCATGTCGTTGTTATTGTACACACAATGTCACGGTCTAACATCGTGCGATTCATTTCCCCGAATGTTTGTCGAGTAACGGCGCGTTACGTCTTGACAACGCGACTAAAGCTGGTCCTCGGGGTTGCCGTATTATAAACGTAATTACCTTTGAAACTTCCCAAGCTCGGCATTCGGCGAAATTGAAGCCAATTACGTACGTCGCACCTGACGATATGACTGCGTGAAATTATTTAATCCACTCGATTGCCCCGGCGCGACGCAACGCGACAGAAAGTTGAGACGCCAATCGCCTCGGATTTCCATGCAAATAAGACACCCGCGGAGCTCCAGAGGGTGTGCGAAAAGTAATTTCAGGTCTGCCGAGCACGCACCGTAAAATAACCTCGCGGGTGCTTCTGCGGATCATTCTTAAATTTCAATCACCCTTCTCGATGCTCATCAACGTTTCACGATACCTTATACGCTTCAAGCGATATAAACAAACAGTTCTTATAATGCAGTTGGTTGCTTTCGATTGTCACAAGACGACGCGATTTATCAATTTTCTTACGAGACTGTCGCACGACCAGTACTTATTAAATTATTATATTTCAAAGCTACGAAGATCGCTTTAAATATACAAAAATAGAAAGTACTCGGATTTATGAAGAAAACCTTAGTTGATTACAAGTTATAAGAAAGTTGTCGAAAATCTAGTAAATTAACGTTCGGTTTCACTCTAAGACGGTTCATTTTATTCAGAAAGCCATTTTCTACAAATTCATTGGAACGGATTTCCTTGTCGTCTCGGCAACGGTGAACATTCAATTTTGTAACATTGCGTCGATATCGATCATGTTCCACAAATTACAGTATTCGATTCACTGCTGATAAGAAAGAAACTTTTTCTCAGCGAACTTGTTGAAGGTAAGCTTTGGAATAAAATGATACCTAGTCTGGATATCTAATGTTCTTATATAATTTCAATATTTTACATTCTTCTATTTTCAACGAGATGCACGTAGCTTACGAATACAACGCTTTGACAAATTCATAAAAAGTATATTAATATTTGACAAACCAATCTCTGCAATGTTTCCAAACAAAAAATGTTCGATTTCTTCGAATTTACAATCCGAAATACGTGGCATAAAATATTTAACTTCAATTTTCACCTGCATAGGTACTTAAAATATCAGATTCTCGCAAGCGAGTCTTTGCTCCGGCTTATTTTAGAAAAAAAGCACACTCTGTGGTGGGATAAAGTGTATCGAAATCGAAGGCGTAATAAAATTTTTGCATTCACAGACGGTTAGAAAGCTCGATCATCGAAATGCACAGTACCGTCCACGTCTGGGGACGACTTTTTACAGACTGAAAGCACTCGACGTGGTCAAACTATCGATGACCAGAACAGTATAATAAAGTAATTGACTTCGGAAGGATTGGCATTACGTGAAAATAGTGGTAAGATATTATTTTCACTTGCAGTACGGGGGTTAAGGGAAAACCTTGAAATAAAGAGAAAAAAAAAAAAAAAAAACTCGCGAATCCAGGGAAAAGAAAACGAGAAGAATGCGATCCTTCGCTTCTTTATCAGCTAAAAAAAACTCACTTGAAGCCCGCGAGTAGACTTCTAATTCTCAAATAACGATCCGTCAGCCAATTGTTTCGTCATTTTTTTTCGCCCGCCAAACTTTGATTAGTCGAGCAAGCCGCCGATTATTCGTCTTGCGCCGGCGCCTTTTTTCCTTTTTTTTCATTATTATTTATTTATATATAAAGGAAAATAATTAGGATCCCGAATGAGGCTTGAGATTAATTACGTCAATCATTCGACAATTCTTTGTGCCATTGATTAACTCCAGTCTTACATTGGAACGCAATCTTTCCTTTCTCCGCGAGCTTAATTCCTTCTCTATACCTAGTTCAGCTTTCTTCGGTTCGGTTATCGCCCAGCGATACGTTCAGACACGACCAGCGGTTATTACGCTCTTCTTAAAATTTCAATGTACGCCACCAGACGAGGTTGAAATAAAAAGGAGACTAAAAAACCTGCGATAAGCTCTGGTAACTATACAACTAATCCGACAACACATCGCTACGCTTTGCATTTTAGTCTGAACAAGCTCCGCTGCTTTGAATTATCGAATTTTCCGGCCCATCGGGTCTGCGGAGAATTATGCTCTCGGTATGATAGATAAAAACATTTGCTTCCACCGTTGAAGAAAAGCTTCAATATTACCAAAAAATATACATTGCACAAGTTTTTACGTTACACTTTTATCCCCCAGACGGAGGAGCTTTTTTTTATAAGCCCCACGAAAACGAGTCGAGGAGCAAGATCAGAAATAATTGCTCTTCTCTATGAAATGAAATTGAATTTTTTTAACCGTCTGCGGATCACGTGCGCAGTGAAATCTCATACACGCCCCGAGCATGACGATCATGCTTCTAGAAAATCGAGTATCCGGCGTACATTTACACATTGCGCCAAGGCGTTGCGGTCACGGGGCGTAAAATTTTAGTCGCTGGCACTCTGCAAAATTCATATATATATGTAAATATATATATATACATCTCAGCGAATGACTAACTGACGATAATTTTATTCGGTGTGATACAAAACAGAGGGAGACTCGCACGTGGCAGGTGCCGTATGCCGGAGTATTTCACCTCGACGATAACGAACTCGCCTCGTTTTGCTGCGGTCGACTCCATTCCCGAAGCATTGTATATATCTTCATCTCGTAAAGCTTAATTCAGCCGGACAGTTTTCTAAAATATTTTTCACCCCCTGTCAGAGAGTTTGTTTGCATTTATTTATTTATTTTTTTTTTTTTTAACTTTTTTCATCGACGTCACGCTGCTTACGCGTACAATGTATATAAGGTTTCACGGTGTGTAGGAGTAACAGAAATAAAAAAAAAGAAAAAGAAAAAACAGACAAGCTTGTAACAGTCATTTATTATCGACGGAAAAATGGTGACATTGATTTTCACGAGTAATGTCATTTATTATTCACGATGCTGACGAAGATCGAGTTACAGTTTAATCTTCTCCTTCTCTTCCCCGTGTTAGTTTGACATTGTTGAAAGACTCGAGTCCGCGAACAACTATAGAAAATTATTCCGTTGCTTCAGCATTGTCCCGAAATTTAGCCGAGCTTTCACAAGTTATACGAAAAATAGAAATGAAGTAGCAGGAATAGAAAAAAAACACAAAAAAAAAAAAACGGAAGAAAATAAAAAAGAAAGAAAACCCGAAGAACTTTTGGGGCCACGGAGAGATATTTTGAGCGGAGAGCCGGGTGCCGAAGGGGGTTTCTTAACTCCCGCTCCACCCCGGGGCAAGAAGTACATACTGCAAGAATCGGCGGAAGAATGAAAAGAAATTCCAGTGTAGTCAGCAGGGGAAGTTGTTCATCTCGAACGTCCAACTAAATGCTTTATGTACGACGTACGACGGCCGAGGTCCGGTTCCGCGACGGTGGTTATACTTGTTAGTATTATCCCCGTTTCGTGGCAGCGGGAAACCTGCAATTCCGACAGCTTCGAGAATGCTGCAGCATTTCGCGGAAGAAATACACGGAACCGACTATGCGTAGTATGGGGGTATAATGCACGAGGAGAGAAAGCTGGGGGGGAAAAGTGGGTGAGCGGAGAATTGAGCGGATAATGCACACAGCCAACCGAGCTGCGGAAAATGCACGGTGAAAACACAAAGCGCGCGACTTTTAATTGCGTCCACTCGTCGTTCGGGAGTTTCGCGGGCTTTTCGCTCAACTCACAATTTTGTGCTTTAATAAATTCATTACCCGCCTCCGTGCAGCGCGGAGCATGCTGCTGCTATTTAAATGCACTCGCAACGCTTGTCTTTAATGAGGAATGCCGCTAATACCTTCGCCAAATGTAGGGATGATTTGTGGGTGAAATTCCAAACGCGAATTATCACCGTAGACCTGATGGCCCAATTTTAATTTGCGCGAATAATTACCCATTTCGTTGGTTTTATTTCGCGTAATTTTCGAGTCTTCGTTAGTCGAGAGCCTAAATGCGTCAGTTGATTTGTTTTCGTCCACTTATGATGTAATTATTTTTACTGACAATGAGAGGATACGTTTTAGTACGTTTCTTTTTTTTTTAAAGAAGATTTACTCGGGTCGCGGAAGGTTAGGGTAACTAAACATGATTCTTTGTTCGAACATTATCGAGAAATTTAATAAAACTACACCGTTCAAAATGTTTGTATGGTCATTTCTCTCATGCGATGGCTACAAAATGTGGAATTTGAATTTTTTGACCTCACTAGAAGTTCCGAAGTCATAACTGAATTTTTTCACGGTACCTTTCCCAGAAAAAATCGAACTGTGGAAAAATTCAGTATTTCAGGAAATCACAGACTTCTTTGCATTGTGAAAATTTAGTACAGTGTAGTTAAGACTGCGTTTAAGAGACTGGAAAGCCGAAAATCAATACTATATATTTCATATGTATGCAAAAATAACAAACACAGAAATTATAAACAGGAACATGGCTATCGATGTTTCTTTGCGAATCGTTTTAAACTGATTAAAGATTCATCCGATTCGTTTATTTTCCGATGCCTGCAGCTTCTACAGTGGGCGAAAAAATTCCTTGATTTAAGTAGATCTAATGATGTGAAATAGATTTTTGTAAATTGAAGTTAGATTTACTTGATTGAATTGGATTGGGTATTTTTGTTTTGAATAAATATAATGAATATAAACTTCGGCGAAAAAAAAAATAATCTTACACGTCGATATGATTTTGATCCGAACAATGATTTTCTAATTCTTAGACATTCTTTGTTAGCTTGCGTACAAATGAATTTTTTCAATCACAATGCCGGATGATACGGTATTCGACAGTATGCGACTTTTTTTCACGTGTTGAGCGCGTTAAGCATTCAATTTTACAACATTCCAACGATATCGATTATTGATCAACAAACAACAGCAGCGAATTAACTACTGCAGAAAAATGAAAATCTGTTCCATTGAACACGTGCAAAATTCAATTCTGAATAAAGCGAGCCTTTAGTAGAGTGAAATCGAACGAATCAGCTAGATTTGTTAACCATTTTGCAAGCAATTTGAAACGAAGCATCGATATCTATAAACTTCTGTTTACAATACCATTTTGCTTAAAACATGAGTTGTAAAAATCTAACAAAAAACATCTAAGTATTGTTTAAAGATCACAGAAATAACTCTCTTTGGTTTTCCTAACCAAAATTGATTGTTCAAGTACTGTAAAACATCGGCAAACTTGAAGAAAATGCCGAAAATGTCGAAAAGAAGACTTTATTTCCCATGAAGACTAACACCACGAGTCCCATTCCACGACTAAGGGACTCTACGAAGAGTTTGAAAAATGTTTGGGGTGAAATTCACCCCCAGTGACTTATCAGGGTTAATTTCACCGTATTTCAATGCGATCGTTGTAGCTCACACTGTAAAAAATTTGGTGTCAAAATCAACACCATTTTAACACCACGCGTAGTCCCGAAAAGTCCACTCCGTTGGTGTGCATGCTTGGTGTTAACAGACGGTGTTAAAAGTTTGGTGTTCCGAAGTAACACCGATTGCAGTAACACCCGAAACCTGACACCTTCAGAATAACACCAGAGTATTGACGCCCAGACAATTATGACACCATAAAAATCAGCACCAAGGAATTTGAACCCTGCGAAATAACAACATCGAAATGGACACCATAAGAATCCGCACCGCTGAATAAGCACCTTGCGAATGAACACCAGCGGATTAACACCCTGGCAATAACACCAAAAAACTGACACCCAGTTGATAACACCAGAAAATTGACATCCGCAATATAGCACTATACAACAACAAAAAACAACTCCAAAAAATTGACACCATGGTAATAACACCAGAGAATTGGCAAACCGACTATTTTTTCTTATATGAATATAGGTATATGCATATATGACACATGAGGTAGGGTTTAAAAATAAAATACAGTGATTCATAAGATAATCCAAGTCAATATATAATTTCTATTACATAGGTAAACACCTTACATGTGCTTTCAAATATATACATATATAAACTTATTTTTGCTTATACATATATATATAATATATATAACCACATGAACCTTAGAATAATCTTACATATTATATATTTGATATCAAAAGTACAAAACTTATTTTCTCTTTAACAACAAATTGGCTAAATAATAATTAATCATTATTGTTTGTACTTTCCGTTCTGCGGGATAGGAACTTTTAAATACCGTATGCATTTATATGAACATATGAATTGAGTGACACGAAACGGCGTAAAAACTAATAGTACAATATACATATAGATTATAATTATGATAATGATGAAAATAGTAGCATATAGGTACGTTTAAAAAATATGACATTTCGGCACTACGAACGTAGTAGTTTTGTGATAACTTTGAT
This sequence comes from Neodiprion pinetum, assembly GCF_021155775.2. NCBI lineage: Eukaryota > Metazoa > Arthropoda > Insecta > Hymenoptera > Diprionidae > Neodiprion > Neodiprion pinetum. Next base: position 35,202,549 of record NC_060234.1, read on the forward strand.
GAAATTCATAGGCATATTTATGATCCAACAGATTGAGATCGATTAAACTATAGGTCTTTATAATTTTGGGTTCGACTACAAAAGCATGGTACTCGTCACTAAAATATTTTGTTTTACATTTGGTACAAATAACGAATGGTACATTGCGATGTACAAAGATATGAGTGATGACCTGAAATACGGGTAGATCCGTCTGTTCATCAATATGGGTTGCAATTGAAAATCCGACTTTATAAAGAAATCCAGAAACTACTTTTTTCACCACGAATATTCTATCGGATGGATTAAATTGAAAATCGCTTCTCGCTAACAAAAATTCAGATATAAAATTGTCATACCTATCAAATTTGCCTCCGCCTGTGCCAATAAAATTTCTTTCTTTTGTGTCTTAGGACAGGCATTGCGGAGGAAGATCAACTGTCCTTGCGCACTTTCCTCATTGTGAGGGTACACATTTTTGGGGGTCGAACGTTTTCTTTCTGCTCAATTTTAACTTCTTTACTTGGCACCTGACGACGTCTATTGAGGGTGCGCAGTCTCCAGGAGATGTAACCTGACCGGCCTTCAGGGTCATAGAATATTTCCTGAAATTTAAATCAGTAAATGCTAGATAGTTTTATTAACACATAAATAATTCGCTACTGTATATGATCCTGTAAAAAATATCGGGCTAAAGTTTCACTTATATATAGATAAAATATGTTAATTCAAAATTTTTTTCAAAGCCAATGCCGACTAGAATGTGGCAGTATTTTATTCCAATTTAATAATTTATTTCCAATAAATTCACCAAATGGAGATAGGTTAGTGTACACCGAGCGTTTTGGTAATTCAGTACGCGGAATGAAATGATAATGCTTGGTTGGTACTCAATTATACAAGTCAGCACCAAATGGTTTAAAGTAACACCATAGAGCGTTGAAAGAACCCTAGATACTATTCAAAGAACACCAAATAGTGTTAGATGAACAGAAAATAGCATTTAACGATTTATTGGAAAATATTATTTATTAACACTTACCTGTAATAATAAAATCATTCTATTCCAAGGGCTTGCCATTGGGAGTGAGCACTTTTATCTATTTAGTCTCCCCGTTGTATCGTCCCTTTCGCAACTGGAAAGATGTCCCGGTAACAATGTCACCACTATCCGGTGCATCCTGCACATTTGCTGCTTGCTGCGCACTATCAATCAACACATTTTCCATTTCAGGGCCATCCATATTAAGCAAAGTCACGGTAAAAACATTAACAAAATCTGATTCCGACATAATTAGAACCATACACGAGGCAGACAACACGTTTTACCTGAAATGCGAAGCGACTGCTTGTAAGCGCGCGTGGAGGAAACTGAGCTTCTCTGACTGCGGGCTAAGGACTTGCGGCATGTTAAAACTTGTACGCGTAAGAGCTTTCGACATCAGATTGACACCATCGGTGTCAATTCAACATTATATCGGTGTCAATGCAACACTGTGTCGGTGTACACGCAAATCTGTGACAGACTTGGATTTTGAGGTTGACACCATCGCCGTCAAACCAACACATTGTAAACAATCGACGGTGTGAACTTCTATAAAACTTCTATAGACTGCATTTCGGTTTGGAAGCAACACTATTTGGTGCTTTTTAACTTCCCGTTTCTCCATTTTCGGAGAAAAAAGGAAATTATTGTCATCACCCCGAAAATGAAAAGTTAGGTGTTCACTAAATCTTGACGTTTCAAGATCCAGAGAATCATCTCCGACCGCTTTCGGACGGACGACTGTGTGTGTGTATGTGTGTATGTATATACGTATCTGATCAATTTTTTTATCCGACGATATCTCAAAAACGAGGCACCGCATTTCAATGATTTTGGTCCCAATCGACGCGGCTTTTCAAAACTTAGAACTGATTAGATTTTTGCTTTGATCGGTTCAGTACTTTTTGAATTATTCGAACAACAAATCTCCGAAATATAAAATAAAAATATCCTGAGAATGGATCAACGGATTTGAATGAAAATTGGTACCATGAGATTTCTGGGGTCGTTGATCACGAATATGGGGTCAGATTTGCAAAATCTAAAATGGCGAATCCAATATGGTGGAATAAAATCTAAAAATATTCGGATTTTGGTAGAAATTAGTAGTCGGAGGTTTTTTGGGTCACCGATAACAAATCCAAGGTCAGAATTCCCAAATTCATAATGGTGGATCCATTATAGTGGTTCAAAATAAAAGAAAATCATATTATCTTCATGTAATATGGTATCCAAGGACTTTCGACACATCAATCACGAATCTGAATTTGTAGTTCGAAATTCGAATTGGATATTAATATTTTTTTATTCCGTCAACTTGGAACCTGCAGTGTGATAACGGGAAGATCGAGGGCTGGCTCACGGTCAGCTTGTTAAACACACGCAACTCGTCATTTTCGACACCATATAGTGCTAAATTTTGAATTAGCGAATAAATGTTGCCCATATAATATATACTAATTTATACATACATGCGTATAATCTGATATAATCTTATTGGATCAAATACGAATTGTAATTTGTTTGTTTTTATTTAATTTTATCGTGTTAGGGCGGACTATTTTTTTCCCGAGTAATCTCGCGCACGGTGAGATATAATCACTGAATACAATTCTCAAGTTATGTACGAAGATTTCCGACATCTAGACAGTGAGTATACCTCGTACCACAGACGAGGCTCATTGTGACTATGAGAATTTTTATTTTGAAGATATACTAACTTCTGAAGAGGGTAAATCAACACCTTGATCATTCAAATTGCACCGAAATGTGTCTGTTTGAGTAAAAAACTGCAGATGGTGTTGATTCACGTAAGATGACATCATTTTTAATCCCAACAACATTGCCGGAGTATTTCATAAACTTTATTGGTGTTATTCGTGACACCGAAATTCCCAGCCAATAACACCGAGCTTGCTTACTAACTTCTGAAGAGGCTGAATCAACACCTTAGTCATTTAAATTGCACCAAAAGGTGTCAGTATGAGTTAAACACTGCAGATGGTGTTGATTTAGTTAAGATAACACCATTTTTAATTACAACAACATCGCCGGAGTCTTTCATACACTTTATTGGTGTTGTTTGTGACACCGATATTCCTAAACAACAACTCCGAGCTTGTTTACACCGCAAATTTTTTACAGTGCAAGCATGTATGAATACAACGATTCGACGAACACAATGTAAGACTATCTCGCAACGAAATTGATAAAAAATATCGACTCTTGATCAAGCATGATCCCCGCAAGTTCTGGCACGCGTTTATGGGAAATAGGGTGAAACGGCCGGAGTCTAGTAACGAGAAAAGTCGGGTAGGTCGGTCGGGTCAGTCGGAGAGGTGATAGTTCGAATCGGTGGTTTTACAAGGTAGAAAAAAGCGCGCAGGCCGGTGGAAAAGGTGAGCCGGCGATCGGTAGCCCAGAGGTTTGTAACGGGGGCGGGATTTCCGGGCTGACAAAAACACACAGATCAATAACAGACCGTATCGTGCGGTTTGAAAACGGATTGCCTGTTGCACCCCATTTTCCGCAGTCCTCGCCCGGAGCGACTTGTTCGAGGGAATAATTATATCCGTCGGAGGGACGCGCGCCGAGCGAATTGATTACTGTTGTCATTTCGGGCGGGAAGTTTGCGCCTTTTTTCCCTTGCAAATTGTCGCGTCATCGACGCGACGCCGCGAGATCTTCGAATCGGTTCCGGTAATTGCGAACACCTCGAGAATACCGCCCGGAACTCCGCCAATATCCTTCCAACATCTGCAAGGATCCCACAGGTAATTTGCCACGGACAGACACATCCCGCTCGATTCACCGTCTCGGCGATAGAATTGTTTGTTAGAGAGGAATCCATTCGATATGCCGGCAAAGCTTCGGTCATGCTTCGAGCCCCGGCTACCACTCGTATTCCTCGAGCACTAATTAAGCTCGCCGATTTTCCACCCCCGAGCTTTTTTCTTCATCCTCACTCTCTACCACTTTTCCTTTATTCAACGCGTTTTACGCTCCTGACCCTGACTTTATTTTCTGGCTCGCTCTTTTTCTTCGGACGACGATCTGCGGAGTAAACCTTTCGAGCGAATTTTAGACAGATAACTATTTTTCTCCTACGTTGCGGGTGAAATTTGTTTCCGTAACGGTGGCACGATATCCGTCGTCGGTTCCTCGAGTTTGTACACAAATCATAGCTAAGCTGAAGGTCTGAACGTCGGGGTGAGGAAACGACGACGACGTCGTGTTTACCTTCTCGCTGCGTATTTTCAAAGCCGAATCTCATCCTAGAGAGGAAATATTTTCGTTAAGCAATGTATTATCTCAAACACAACATGGACGGTCTTCCTGTAAACAGTCGAGTCGGCATCTCGGCATGATACAGAGATAGCGTATTAAACGTTGTTTATTATTTCCAGACAATACCTGGCATGGAATTATGCCCTGTCGACGAAGAAGTTCACAGTCGTGTTAAAAGGATGTTGCCAGGATTCGGAATTCGGGTACATTCCACGACCTGCCGGACGTCATGCGTGTGAACGCATTTCCGATCGAAAGTAAACCTCGGAACTCCCACGCGAAAAATTATGCGAACGAAAATGTAGTCAGAGGGCTCTGACATCGATCGTTTCAGCGACGAGTTATCAATTATGGAACGACAAGCCTCGCGGCGTTGGCGCGGAAGTTACAGAAGACGGAGAAAAAAACCTTGGGCCGAACGTCTCGCCGATTGGACGAGAAATTTCATCGCGTTTTTGTTCAGCAATGTCGGTATCGTCTGTCTCGTCGTCGGTTACGCCGTAGCCGGTGCCGCCATATTTTACTACATCGAAGGGGAAATGTGTCAGAAGACGCTGAACGTTACCAGGAACGAAATTGCTGACAAACTGTGGAACTACACCTCGAGGGTAAGAATCATGCCTTTTGAAAATTATTACCACATCGTTACTAATTCACGCCGTTTCGTTTCGAGGAACGATATTCTTCATTCCCAATCGAATTTCCGGTCACTTTTTATGGCCTGTGAATTTTCAGACATTTATATTTGGCCGTTTTTGCAAACGTTTTTTTGCTTCAAGGGAACGTTTATAAACCGTGTGACTCTGCTTTCACTATATTTTACATCCCCCCCCACATGGCACGTGGCTTTTGAGTACTTTTAAATTTATTATATTAATAAGTACTAGCTGTAAAACTCGCTCTGGGTCGGATGCCTAGTGTAGCTGGTTTTTGTGCTCGTGCGCTCGCTGCGCTCGCTTACTCGTTATCAGTGTTTTACCAAATGATACGAGATTAATTAGATACCTCACGCCCTTACTGTGTGTATTGTGTAAAAACTACGGAGCGCTGGTCCTGGAGATCGAAATTCACCAGGTAGAGGACTTGGAAGTCGTAGTTTATCAAGTAAATTACCTGGAGCGCAGGAACTGTCATGAACTACGGAGCGCTGGTCTTGGAGGTCGAAATTTACCACGTGACGTAGCTGGAGCGCAGGAACTAAGGAGCGCTTGTCCTGGAGATCGAGTTGTACCAGAAAGCGGACCTGGAGCTTAGGATCCAGGAGGTAGAGAACCCGGTACTCGAAATCTGCGGAGCGCGATTCTCATCCGTCCGCTCTACTGCGCGGTTGTTTCCAGACTGAGGAATTCGGCTGGCTGATTTTCGTCGTCGACGATTACTATAGATCGATGAAGTCAGGGGAGCAAAAAATTTTGGGTGACGTCACTTTCTGAATATCCGAACATCCGAACATTCAAACTTTGGTTTCTAACTTTAATACTAAATGATATTGTACATTTTACTTAAATCTAATATTATACATGCATAAATAAGTAACCTCCCTCTCATGTGGTTCCTAAGTAGGTTCTCGTCACCCACTCCCACCACTCGTAAATGAACCACGTGGCTTATGAACGTTCCCCAACAAGCATCCCACATATTAGAAGCTTTTGTTCGTCCTCCGCCAAGGTTCCGGCTCAACCATTTTATGTAAATATGAAAATAACACCGCGACTTGATTGATTGCATTTCATTCATTTCACTTCTGTTATAATTATCCAGCTACTCAGTTTCACGCGATAATTTTGTCGAATTCCTCATAGCGAGGATGAGTACTGGTAGATAGGATGATCAAGTTGGGGAAAATATTCATGGTCGATGACGCAATTTGTGTTTCATTCTCTTCTATAATGGAAAAAGTATAAATAATGTTTGGCATTACGGTGATTGAAGAAAAATTGCATCCAAAATCGAACAAACAACATGCGCTACCCTGTCTTGCTTTTCGACCGTATTCTAAGGTCAACATTGTGTATCAAAGAAAATTTCTTCCGCCTATATTTGCTGAGAAGACGGCTACTTCCTTATTCCATTTAATTTTTGATTTTCCCTCTCGGGACCCGCGTGACTGGTTTCCTTGTGAACTTTATTCACGCTCGAAGGATTTTCCAGAAAAAGGAGCAAAAGAAGCAGTCGCGCAAGACCCTCCACAGTCAGCGCGGTGTAAGCCTAACCACGAAAATAACGGACATCTAAAAAACTGAAACACTAGTAATTGTGTCGAGTACTCAGAGAATATCGTTACTCGTCTTCCACTCCCGTTCATCGTACATTTTATTCGAATCGGGCGAATTTAAAGACTCACCATTCGTCCCAATTCCGACGCCTCATTGAATTCCGACACTCTACGTTATGTTCCATTCGCTTGAAACGCAGGTAAATATCTTCTCCGAGCAGCAGTGGAAGCTCCAGGTTGACATCATGCTCAAGGAGTACCAAAAGGATGTTGTGAAGGAGGCAAAGAACGGCTACAAAGTCAAATCCATGGAATGGACCTACGCCGGTGCATTCCTCTACTCCCTCACCGTCATCACAACCATCGGTAAGTCTTGCCCACATTTCATGTGTCGGAGAATTGCATCGTGATTGTGTTTTCTCATCCTCTTGTCCGTTGGTCGGAGGAATCGAACGACAGCTTCGATACAAAGACATCGCGTCTGTATCCGCTGTTGTCCAATTAGATTTAGATACAAATCATCGGCGCTGTTTGTAGCTGAAACGTTTTCGTGGTCATCGGACGTAATTCGTTGGCGCAAAAAATAAGATCTACTTTCTAGAATAGCAGCTTATCGGAAAAAAACTTTTTTTCATTAGAAGTACGTTTTTGTTTCTTTCTTAGCAATTTTAACAGACCTCATTTGCCTGGTTACATCCTTAGTAGAAAACGAACACGCATCGCTGTCACTTTGTAACAGCCCGACGAACTTGTACTGTCGGTGCAGACAATTTCTAGGTTTTCGAGGGAAATAATTGAGTCTATTTACTGCAGGATCTCGTCGCTTCTGAATGACTGAATTAACAGGATAGTTTTATTGGCTGTATTAAATTTATGTCTCTTTTCGAGGGGTCGCAGCAGCTAAACGATTCTAAGCCGGTACACTATGCTCGACTCAAAAGATGGAAAGGCGGTAATACAGCGTAAAAATATCAGCGTTCACGCGCTTCATTGCCATCACGTAAATGCACGTAGAGGTGTAATGACCACTCAAGAGTCGTCGAGACGTCGGCGGAAAAAATTGAGAGAGGGAATGAACGAAAGGAAATGTATATAAGAAGAGAAATTGGATGAGTGGAGTTTGCTTTGCCTCCTTTGCGGTCTGCGCACGACCTTGATGAAGGTCTTTGGTAAACCTTTTACCGACGATTGGGGTCTGCATTCCCCCTTGTTACCGTAACGGAGAAGAGGAGCCCGCAGGCTTTCACTTTCCAATCTTCGATCATTCGAATCGGTTCACTCGGATCCTCGCAGCTCAAAGCTCAGAGCTGCAAAAGTTGAAACCTCCTTTCGCTTTGAGAGTTAACGATAATTCTGCGTTTTTCAATTCGCTACGCGAGAAATACGGATATTACCATGACCCAATTTCCTGGTACGCAGCAATTCGCTAACCTAGTTCCGAAAATCGAGCGAAAATATTGACTATGCAGGGACAATGAATCGGTCGAAACTTTCTCCGGGGATGAGTCGATGAAGTTTCTCCACGACGAAACACAGCGACGTGACAATTCGGTTTACACGTCTTGCGGGGGTATTTAATCGTGCAAAAGTCACGAGGATTTGCAAGACACGTCTAACAGTCCATGGATTAAGTCAAGGGGAAAACAGTTGTCGTAAGGAATTAGTTTCGCTGTAGCTTGGATTCCAAATCTTTTGATCTCTGATTGTTTAGAATACACACTCCTCGGAGCTGCAGACAAGAAACAATGGACCATAGAAATTCCCACAACCGTGGCAGGCATTGTTTCATCGGGTGGAAAATTCGCTATTGAATTATATTATACACTGTGACGTGCGAAAAATAAAACTGCGAATCGCACGTTTCGTAATTCTTGCAGTGGAACTGTAACAAAGCACCGCAAAATGTTATTCAAAACTGAAAAATATGAAGAAATTTTTTATTTTTTTTAATGGAATCCCGCATCTGGTGCAACCGTCAAAGTTTATGGCTCCAAAGGACATCTTTAACTAGGATCTGATGATATCGTCTTCCAATTTTTACCTCGTGCTTCTATCATCGAGTCGATTTATCCCGACTTGATTTCCTCGACGTTAATCATTCGTGTGATGAAATGAATCCATTCGAGCCGAGCCTATCGTTTGCGGAAAAATGAGTCTTCGTCACAAGTTGTATGACTTGGATGGGTTGTCTGCTAAAGTAGTTCCAGATCTGAAGTGAAACGATATCCTGATATCTTCGTTCGAAGAGGGCAATTAAAGAAATGGAAGTCAAACATTGAATTTCATTCACGGTAAAGTTACTCGGAAATATATCATCACGAGATGTTTCTCTCTGTCTCATTCTTGTTCTTCTTCATTTCTGTGGGTAAAAGTTTTTCACGATCAGATCAGCACGATCGCATTTCGAACCGTGTGTAATTGAAATTTGTGAGTGAAGCGAAGGAGTCTTGCAGTGTTTGCCAGAGCCTATTTCCTCAAGCCCGTAGGTTTGTAATCTCGTTTTCAGCAAAGTGTAATTTCCTACCGAGAAGTTCCCCGTTCGTTTCCTAGATTTTTCTTTTTTCCAGCTCTTGTGAAAGAAATTGCGTACCGGGAGAAAAAACCACTCGACAGAGTTAAAGCGCAAAAGTGTTTAAGGGAATAATTGTTAAAGAGAGACGGGGCTGCGCCCTTTGAAGCATTAGGTAATAAATCAGTTGGCTCTGCCAAGAATCTTTCAAAGACCGATGCCATGGCTCCAAATAATGGGACGCCCTGCTAATTAGAAGAATTAATTACCTCACCTTCGCTCCTTAGATTCTTAAAACATACTACCTCTCTCTTTCTTCTCTCTATCTCTCTCTCTCTCTCTCTCTTCTCTCCCGTCTGATCCCGGCACCCACGAATTATTTACGAGGCAGAACGAACCAACGGCGAAGAGAGGCAATCGAACGTGCAGCTGACCCTGATGGATCATGGTGGGGGAAAATTCTCCCTGATAAAATCAACATCTTTTGTCAATTCGTATTAAAAATTCGTTCAATCTTGAATGAACTCCAATTCGTATCCAGCGAAGTTGGTGGATTTTACGGGGTGCTGAATTTCTGGCGTATGGAATATTACGGGACGATACACCGAGTATATTTGTTTTGTATAATCTACAAACACGTACATATTACGTATAATTATGGGATTCAATGCCTCGCCTAATCTTCATTTTCATTCTCACGAATCGAGCGATTCTGATCTAGGATGAAGGCTGTTTGACTTTGAAAAGAGATATCTGTAATTCTGGGTATTTGTTTAGTCTGTATCAACGACGAGGCGTATAAAATAAATTCTCTGGTCATTGTTCGGTCATCCTTTGTCAGATATTACAGCATCGCTACATTTCTCGAATTCTCTGAATATCAGACGCAAATAATTTTATCCCATGGGTCACGTTTAATACGAATTCCAAGCCTATGTTTCTCCTCTTTGTCCTACTAAATAAACAGTAACGCCTCATTCTTTCTACAATTAGAACAGAAGATTGTATCAGAAAGACAAATAATACAGTTTATGCAGGATGGAAAATGGAAAAAAATCGTAATGATTCAATTTTCACGAACTATCCGAAATTGATACTGCAGTTCAGCAGCTACAATTTACCCAATAATGTTTCGATAAATTTCCAACTAGGATGTAAAGTTCATTTCCATTCTATGAGTTCTAAGTTCTCAGCTTTGACATTCATGAGACAAGGAATTTTAAAGATATCGTAAATTCCGCCTAGACAGCATTTCGAACTGAATCGTTCATCGAATAATCAAAATATCTGCTTTTGTATTCTACCTAAAAGGAAGAAGCGATTTCACGTTTCGTGTTCCAAGTAAGTCATTCGAATTGGAATAATTTGATTTGGCTAAGAAGGAATGAACGGATGCATTGAAAAATAATCTATTCGGCGTTATTATTTTAACTGATTATTATAGCGAAACAAGAAGCGATACGGTAACAACTAAAGTAGGTTTATACCTTGCGGATCTATCCAAATGTCCGACGCATCGACTCGCTCGGCCCTTCGTTGCCAAGGGCTCCTTCGTCCTCGACAGGTTGTTAAACTCGTTTTCATTAATTCCGCGCTTGGTTAACCAGAGAATTTTGTAGGCCGTGGCGCCCTTCGCCCTTAATAAGTCTCAACTGGTTCCCGGTTTTCCGGCTCCCCGTTTTTCCGACCGCACTCAGTTTGGCGTGACGCAATCACGCCGAAATTGACGGGGGGAAGAAATATTTGAAAAATTCACCACCCTATCCGATTTCCCGCGCCCTCCTCCACGTCTGCCTCCTCTCGCCATGCCCCATGTGCCTATCCATTGAAAACTTGGCGTAATAACGCGTCACAGACACGGCAGTTATTGCCTCTGATAAAATAGGGAACGCGGTTCTATTTCGGGATTTCTAGACTCCCTCCCTTACAACTACGCGCGCCCTCTATTTTACTCATTTAGCACAACGTACGTAAGTTTATCGACGGACGTGTGTTTTTCCTTTTTACTCCCCGGTCTTTATTTTCTACTCGGATCGCGTCTGTACCTACTCCATGTTTTATCTACAAGTAACGAACTCTCTGCGTGAAATAGAATGCAAAGGTACTCAAAGGCACTGAGATTCTTTTGCGTTATGAATTTTCTTGTATTGCGAAGAAAACTTTACAAGAATGTGAAGAATTTTCCTCGGGGTTGAAAAATTTGTACAGAAGTGCCTTTGATCATTTGAGGCATTTCACGTTTCATACTTCGAAGAGATCTACTGGCGGTGATATAATAAGGACCTTTTCGACCGGCGAACCGAAGTTCCACTTGTTTTCAGCCGCGAATTCTAGTCCCACCGGAGAGCCTGACGGAATTCTGATAAAACGGCTGTTTAGAAACTGGGAAACATTTGTAGGCGTTAAAAATTTAGAGATGAGAAGAGCGAACAGGCGCGCGACTTTTGTATTCGCAGAAGGGACGCTGAATTCCGCCATTTCGTATTTATGATACGCTTTCCTCCCTCCAGGTTCCTGAATCCCTTGATGCCCTTTTCCCCTCCCCGTTTCGCCGTTTTCGCATCCTTGATGCAGCACCCCGGATACTTGAATAAAAGTACAACGCTTCACGCTCTTAGCTTCCGAGATACTATTTTATAGGCCTTAAATAAAACGGTGGGCTTTTATGAAAATGAAATCGGTCGGTCTCATATTTCATCATGTATTTATCACCGCACTACATCTTTCCGTTTCAATAACCCCAGGGGCTAAATAATCTTTTGTACCCGAAAAATATTTATCCTCACGCGTGCTGCTATAACTCACTACCCGTATCGCTATACCTGCCGCTGACAACATCGTAAACGAATTACCTTGTTTGTCTCTTATTACACAAGTCTCTGCCAAAAATTACTCATCCATCTACGAGACATCCCCCTTCTCCATTAATTTCCTCGAACGTTATCCGAAGTACAACGTCTCCCCGTGTCCGCTCTATTGCACACCTTGCACCCCTACGGTGCACCATGTATTACTTCGCACCATCGGACCCCACGTTCGCTCTTCCACGTGACGTTAATTCCCGATCCTAATCTTGCAATATATCAAGTTGCCAAGGCTAGACGCACTTCTCGGGTCTCACTCGTCGATAACCCCTGCAGCATTATCCACGCGAAACTAATCGCGAGACGAACGGTTCTCCGGTCTCATCCTGAAAATTGAAGCGAGTAATCCCCGGGTGTCTAGGAGTCTCAGCCAACCGTCGTTGGAAAATTTTTAGCTTTGTACACTTTGGGGAAATGAATAATAAATTTTCACACATCTGCTCGTCAGAGACACCGTCCCGACGTGTATACGGATTTTGTCACCTCACGGTACCTACGTTGTCTCGTTCAATCCGCACCGTCGAACCGCATATGTGTCACACTTTACGCTCTTCGCTCAGAATCGCAATGATATCGCTTGACAATGATCACGTTATTTGCACTGTACCTTGTGTAATTAATTCTAAGCAGTGATTCATCGAGGTTAGGTTTCGTCCGAGATTGCCATCTCCTGCAGCGATCGAGGGACGGGTCGAAGTCAAGTTACTTGAAATCCCGCTAATTTGATCCCATCAGGTGGGCCAATCCTTTGGCCTTTGGACCTCTATGCTCCGCACACTCGAGAGTACACCACCGCCTCTTCCATTAGTCCTCTGCCCGTCGAAGTTGTACTCTCTCTCTCTCTCTCTCTCTCTCTCTCTCTCTCTCTCTCTCTGCACACTCTGGAAACCAAATGACCACTTATCAACACGAAAGTAAGGATTCCAACTCTCCGGAGTTGTCCGCGGACATTTGCCTTTGTAATAACCCTTTTGATAACAGCGCGTGGTGTCATCCTGCGAGTGATTTAACGAATTCGAGTGAATTTTGTTAGAGCTCAAGGATTGATTCCCGTACTGAAATGTGAATTGTAATTTGAAGCAAGGAGTACAGAGAGAGCCGAAATAGTATACTTGGAAAAATAATTATAATGACAAAAATTTGGTCCTGGCATCGAAACTTCAGGGTTAATATACGTTCGATGAAAAAAACATTATATTTACGTAACCAAAAAATGTAGTTAATTTTATGGTGCGCAGAAAACGAAATATCTTATCGTTAGTAAAGTGTAAGAAGAGGTTTGGCATCACAATCCCGTAGATTCTGTTGCGATTGATAAATCAGATCTACCCAGTGAAATGATTTTGTAAGAATTGAAAAATGATTGTTCGATTGTTGTAATTAAAAAAATTATCGTTCGATTGTAATTTATGCAACACGAATTAAGTGCCACGTCAAACAATGACAAGGAAACATGCCATTGTAAGTTGACAGGCTTATTCAATGGTATTAGACCGCGAATAATTTAGTTCTGCTGGAACCCCTTCTCATAACTGTTCATCTTACTTCTCTTTAGTAACACTCATGATTTCGTAAATTTTACTCATCTTGATCCACCGAATAGATTTAGCGAATCGTGTGACGCGATTTAGTTAAATCTACCAGAGCGTATTAAGTATTACTTCGTTAAATTGACTAAATTAAAATCGAGTTTCCGTATTCATAAGTATATTTTGTTCGATAAAATTTTTTTGCGTTTTTGAAACAATTATTTCATTAGTTTTGATATCTGCAACAAAATATTGTGTTCTCAGGAGAAAATTTTCTACAACATGTGTTTAGAAATGGCTTTTTGTAAAAGTTTTCTCTGAGTATACCTCACCATTGATTGTTGACTGTTCTTTTTCAACTGTCATTTTATCGTACTCTCTCCAAGCACAAATTTCACGCCAGATTCTCTGTCCTGTAATCTAAAACGCTCGCTGTTGTACTTGTGTGTGAGTAACAGTAATATTGACCAGAGAAAACAATTCCAAAATCAAGAAAGGTCCTCAATTTCCTGACTTCCTTCATTGCCAATACAGAATCTCGGCGCAGACCAGTCAAGCTTAGGGTCGGCGGGTCGTCGAGCCCAGAGACGGGCTAAAATGGCAGGGAGGGGTGCGTATTAGCCAACGCTTTTAGGCCGCGGGGCTGTAATCAAG